>NC_140565.1:12180505-12443005 GCF_057381845.1 Rhamphochromis longiceps | reverse complement strand
GGCTCTAGGCTGGATGTGAGTCAAATTCTGTTGTTTAGGCTAAACGTTTATTGCCATGTGGGATGACTTTACACTGTAGCTCTGCTCTGTAACATTAGCCTTGAGACCCATCAATTCAAAGAAAAAGTAATCTGTTGTTTGAATTCATTTCCGGTTTTGTCCCCCCCCCCCCCGAAACACGGCCGATTGGGGGGGGGAAAAACCTGGGAAGGAAAATTGATAGAGGTTGCTAGCCTGTAATTAGCATATTTCTCCTAACATTTCAAGATTTTTTTTTTTTTTTAGTTTTATAAATGTCTATTGACTTTTTTGTGCAAAATATTTACTCTTGTTTGTTTTGCCAGGTTTTTGTGTGTTGTTTTGTTTGTTTGTTTTTTGGGGGGTGGGGCTAGCTATTACTTAACAAGCTAACATCAGCTTTTTTCTTTCCAGAAAAATCAGAGGTTCATTCAAGATTTGTTCCAAATCGATCATATTTGATCCAGAGGAGCTTGCAGAACCAATTATAAAGGTTTGTTTTTATAACATTCTTTAAAAAAACAAAAATAAAACTACAACCAATAAACATTGTGGTAATGCTGCTAGCTAAATTTAAAATTGTGAATTTTAACATTAAAAAATATACATTGGTGTCACAGGCCTGTCTTATCTTTGCTGGGAGATACAGTTACCATTATGTAGGCAGGCTGGATATAATGGAGACAGCCTTGTATTGTACATTGTTTGTTTTTTGTGTACAAAATCTATGAATCATTGATTTTGTAGTTGCGCCACCACGTCTTTAATCATAACTGCTCACTCTGCTTTCAGATTCCTCTGCGAGATTGCAAGAAGATTGAGTTTGTGGAGGAAGAGAAGAACTCTTTTAACAAGTGAGCACAGTAATATCTTTGGCGTTGCATGTGCAAGTCACATGCTCATCTTTACTCAGTTTGACAAACCGGTTTGTTTACTTGGAGTGCAAATGTAGCCCAGCTGTACTTGAAAAGCAGTTTTGTAAGTAGCATCTGCAAATGATTGGGCTTCATGTGATTTTTTTTTTGAAAAATAAAAACGTGTGCACTACTACTTTGGATGCGGCACATGCTAATGGTGATTATTCTGTTTTATTAATCTTAAAAGTAATTCTAGTTTTGATGTCATAATTCTTATTATTTACTATCTGATTTGTGCATGTGCTCACAGACCCGGACCATCAGCCATATCTATTCTCTCCAAGCAGGTGAGTTATGGAGTTATTACTTTTGTAAACATATTGTTCTTCAGAGAGGCACCAGCCCTCGCAGCTTTTTCTCTGTAATATATGGTATTTGATTGTTCAGGTTGATCCTCTTTACTTTCATCCTGTCTTTTTTGTCTAAGGCTACGTTCACACTGCAGGCGAAAGCGCATCAAATCCGTTTTTGTTTGACCCTATGCGACCCATATCCGAACATGGTATGCCAGTGTGAACGGCACAAATCCGATCTGGGTCACTTTCCTATGTGGTTCTGAATCCGATATATATCCGATGTTTTAGAAGCGACTGCTGTTTGAATGGTCATGTCGCGTTAAATCCGTCTTTTACGTCACTGACACAAGACAGACGCCAATTATCAGTGCCGGCGAAGACATCGCGAACGCTTCCTGGCCATCCAGTGTAGATGTTAGTCAAACTGTTGGGAAGACAGCGTGAACATTTTATTTGTACTGTATAATCTGCAGATTCTGACAGAAATCTGCAACTATCCTTTGAAGCACCGCTCCTCTCTAAAACAGCAATAAGGATCATTATTAGGTTATCTACATTATTATGTAAATATAAAATAACTTCAAGCAAAAATTGGGAAACGTAAAGTCCGAAGTCTTTATATTAAGGGCCGTCATTCAAACAATACTGTTTGCTCTGGGTCTAAACAGAGCGCGTTGTGTGTGACGTCTTCTTTTGCGCATGCGGGCCGCTTTGAGCGTTCACACTAGAGCACGTTTGCGGTCATATTTTATTTGTAGTGTGAACAAGCAGACGACAAAAACGGATTTGATCAAAAAATCGGAATTGCGCTTCAAGACCTGCAGTGTGAACGTAGCCTAAGTAAATCCACTCTTTCGTTTTCAGGTGATATACATCAAAGAAAGCAACGTTATTGCGCCTTACAGAAATGAAAGGGTGGGTGAGTCAGCTCAGCATGAGTGTCTTCTGTTGTGTATTCAGAGACTTGTTTGTGCTTAAAATCTGGAATGTCACTGTCTCACAATAACTGCTGCTGGCTTTTTCTTTTATTATGAAAGGGTGAAAACGGAAGGTAAAACTTTCTTACGATGAGTCAGAGCCCAAAGATCACAGCCTCTGGACTCATGTGCATTTGTTGGATCCATTTGAACACTATGCTATATAATGACCAGTGTAAAATTCTGGAATGATTGTCTAAAAACACTGAAGTACATTTTTAGGACAAGATCATAAAACCAGTGTGTCATTTTATTCACAAGAAACTTTCTTTTGTTTTTGAATAAACTTGTCTGATCACAGGAAGAAAAGACGCTGACCTTTCAGTTAGAATTCTGCAGTAAAACAGAGGATGTTGTCCAGACGTTACTTCAGGTATGTCGCTGGTACAAAACAAAATACTGTGGGGGGGAGTTTTGTGTCACGTGCGCGGTGTGAGCTGCTTTCATTCCCTTTAAAATCTGTTAAATTTTGCAGCTCCACAGGGCCTCCTGTCTGGAAAAACTTGGAGACCAGACTGCAATGGTAAGTCGATCATTACTCTCAGTCCACAGTAAGCCTCGAAAGCAATGCCCCACTTCACACACTGACAAAAATCCACATCATAAAATCTAAATAAAGGTCCAATTTGTAGTGGCTTCATGCCACAACAGTGTGGTCAATCTCCCATTTGTAGACCATTCCTCAAAACCCTGAAGATGAGGAAACGATGAAAAACAAATGCAATGAAACAGTGAAAGTCTGTTGCACTTCCTGTATTTGTCCCCTCTTACTCCTTCCTCTTTATGACCTTTAATTAGTTTAAAATTGTAAGTAACCATTGCGTAACCAAAGACCAAACCCACATTTCCTTTATTTCTAGATTGCTGCCAATCTACAATCCCGAATGGCGAGGTCATCGTTTGACAAAAACTGGTATGTAGATGTCAATCAGATGAGTCTTTATATGCTTTTTCCTAACTTTATTTTTAAGCCTCATTGGGTTTGTGTTATGCGTGACTTAAACTTAATATAGTGATTATTAAATAAGGTTTAGATGTACTAGAGCGTGCAGCCAGACAGGACTGTGGTTTTAATGTGCTGTGAAGCTTTCAGAGTGTTGCTGAAAACCCTCACATGGAGTGTGCAGTGGAGATGGTCATGCCTCTGGTGTGCAATCCAGGCCATGTCTGCGTAACAGATAAAAACCTCTACTTCCAGCCTCTCAATGGCTATCCGGTGAGATGACAAAGCAGGCAGTGGGAATGGTGTTGGTGTGGCTGTTTGTTCAGATGCTGAACACCAGTAATGTTTCCCAAACAAATGAATTGTAATTGGTGTGCACGTCCTCTCCCTTCAGGAAAATGTGATTCAGATAAAGCTGCACAACGTCAGGAGAATCTACAAAAGACGGCTTGGTCTTAGACCCCTGGTGAGTCGCAAGTGCTACTAAAGGTAGCTTTAGTATCTTTCTTTACTGCAGTTTATTTGGATGATCTCATGGGTTCATGTGTTCGGTCTCCCTGCTCAGGGTCTGGAGGTATTCTGTTCTGAGAATGACTTCTGTTCAGACATATACCTGAAGTTTTACAGCACGACCGACAGAGATGAAGTCTACTACTACATCGCAACTTTCCTGGGTGAGACGATACAAGCCTATTAATAAATGTCTGATTTATTTTATCACTTCTTTAAAATATATTTTGCTCTAAAAGCCTGAATTTGTGGCCTCTTGCTGCTGTTTTCACACATGTGCTGTACTCCTGAGCTGTTTCTGTCAAGAATACACAACAAATTGCTTTAAAATCTCTTTAGGATCTTTTTCTTCTTTTGTTTTGTGTTCATACCTAAATCCTAAGAAAGATCGAATGTGTACCCATTAGGATACGGATTTGTTGGTGTGCGGGACTCATACATGCACAAAAAATTGACCACACAACATGCAATTAATTTGCACAAATGTCTTTGATACGCTGCGCTGAGATGGGGGTGACTCTCAAAGCAGAGCCAATGAGAATGGATAAGGATTTAGAATTGTTAAACTCGTATTAATTCTCGTCCGTATTGTGAACCCAATAAATCTAAACCAAGTGGAGTTTTTCAGAAGTAACAACGTGTCCGTCTTGGACAATCTTCAATACAGCAGTGTACCATGCTGCTTCCATTTGTGATACTTTGTTGATCATGCAGCAGTTCTGTCAGTAAATTATCAGAATCACGACTCGCTTGTTTTGTTGAGATTTATTGAACAAATTGAATGAAAGTTAACCGACCAGCAGTAAAGATGCAGACCCGTACAGATAGCTCCAGTCTGTGCTGCGTGTTGAGAAGAGCATCTGCAGAAAATGTTTACACATGATTACACGTGAAGGTGTGCAGCAGTGCACTCGCAGACATGGCTTTAAACAATACTGGATATAAGTGAGATCTAAATGTTCAAGGATTTAGGAGCAAACAGTGTGCCACTGGTAACCCTCAGCTACAGCCATCAAGTGATCACTAAATAGTCCAAAGCTGCAAGTAAACCTGGTTTCTGTGTGACGCAGAAGCAACATATGTAAAAACTGCTGTTGTCTTTATAAAGCAGTGCCGCTGATGCTTCATTCTCGGTGATTAACGGAACCACATACCTGTGCTGTTTTCGCCTTTCTCGCTTAGAAAACCACGCGATAGAGCACACAGCAGAGAGCTACATGTTGCAGTGGCAGCGTGGTCATCTCAGCAACTACCAGTATCTCCTCCACCTCAACAACCTGGCTGACCGCAGCTGCAACGACCTCTCGCAGTACCCCGTCTTCCCATGGGTCATCGCTGACTACACCAGCCCGCGGTTAGGTGGGTCCGCAGACCTTTGCCGCTTTCTCCTGTCAGAGTGATGGTGGCTGAGATTTTGGGTCTTGCATCTTTGTAAAGATGCTGTAGTTTCTCACTGTCGGTACTTCGCTTTGTTTCTCAGACATGACAAATGCTGCCACATTCAGAGACTTGAGCAAACCTGTGGGAGCCCTGAACAAAGAGCGACTGGACAGGCTCCTGGTGAGACGACTGCCTGATCGTACTGTTTGTTTTTGCTGACAAGTTCCTTATTAACCACAGAGCTCTCCTCTTGTTCACAGGCTCGATACAGAGGCATGCCCGAACCTAGCTTCATGTACGGCAGCCATTACTCATCTCCAGGCTACGTCCTTTTTTACCTGGTCAGAGTTGGTATGTCACACAGTTAACATTACTTATCATCTACAGGACGTGTGGAACCAACAGATGTTATTTTTGTATGTTTTATAACTCTGAGGTTTAGCCTGCTGGTCACCTAGGTGACACAACAGTCAAATATAACACTACAGTTAAAAGCACAGCACAACACTTTCAGTCTTCATCTTGATGATGCTTGTGCGAGTCAAGCAGAAGTTTAAAGATCAGTCAAATGCAAAATTGTCACAGTAACTGTGACTCACATTGTGACTCACGGCCTTCAGAAACTGCACACTGACATTTTGGTGACACATAATTCTGTTCTCCTGATTATATTTGCTAATGCTTTTTGAAGTAACAGTAATGATATAATGATTTCTGATCTTTTAAATTCATTTGCTGTCCTCTAACTGCAGCTCCAGAGCACATGCTGTGTCTCCAGAATGGCCGCTATGACCACGCTGACCGAATGTTCAATAGGTAAATTATTTCCCCCGTTGTTTTAAACGTTATAATGGTAAAGTACAGAAATTTGCCCACTGGCTGATTTCTTTGTCATACTTGCATGTTTTAGATCAGGGTGTCAAACTCCAGGCCTCGAGGGCCGGTGCCCTGCAGGTTTTAGATCTCACCCTGGGTCAACACACCTGAATCAAATGATTAGTTCATTACCAGGCCTTCTGGAGAACGTGTTGAGGAGGTCGTTTAGCCATTAAAATCAGCTGTGTTGGATCAAGGACACAGGTTTAGAGGGGTTTATTTTTGTTTCTTTGTTTGTTTTTTGAAAAATAACATTGTGATTATCTCCAAGACAAAAGCTTAACTCTTTTTGAAAGGTTTGAGTCTCATTACATCTGATCTAAAACTAACACAGCATTTCATAAAGACAACACCGTGGCAACAGTCAGACACGGTGGTGGTACAGTGATTTGCTGTAACCATGACTTCAGCTCTCTACCAGAAACTGAAGGAGAATGTCCAGTCATCAGTTTGTGCTCCGAAGCTCAAGAGCACTTGGGTTATGATCTGAAACACACCAACAAGTCCCCCTCTGAATGGCTCACATTGATCGAGATGCTCAGCGTGACCTTCATGCTCAAAAACCCTCAAATGTGGCTGAATTAAAACAATTCTGCAAAGAAGAGCAAACCGAAGTTCCTCCACAGTGAAAGACTCGTTGCCAGTTGTCACAAAAGCTTGATTGCTGTTCTTGTTGCCAAACGTGGTAACCAGTTATTAGATTTATGGGGCAATTACTTTTTCCTCATTAATAATTATTTATGCATTTCTAAGGGACGATGTACAAAACATTTATTTCATGTGAGAACAACACTGAGAATTACCAGCTGACATTGGTGCAGGTTTACCTACAAGCTACTTTATACTAGCAGGTAAATGTAAACAGAGCTGAGAAGTTAAGCTCATCCTAACTCTGACTAAAATAGTGCTAATCAAAGAAGTTTGACACATAGATGTACATTTATCTGTGCACACTGATCCAGTTTAATCATGTGGGAGGAATGGATCCTGGATAGGTGTCCAGCCTATCACAGGGCAAACAGAGAAACAGTCATTCATGCTCACATTTACATGCACTGTTGTACAGGAACAGCATGCAAGCAGAGTTTGCAGTTTGTGAATACTGTGGAAACAAGTTTGAACACGTACAGTGTTTTCTGGTGAAGATGTGAATGTTGTATTTCACACTTTGAAGACGTGTTTGGTGACGTGTTGTGGTTTCTTACAGCATAGGTGAGACGTGGAAAAACTGCTTGGAGGGAGCTACTGACTTCAAGGAGGTAAAGCTATTCGTCTATTATCTGGTGTTGATGCTGTTTCTGTCGAGGAATGTCTTTCTTGACATGTTGCTTTTCCTCGTATGTTTGCAGTTGATCCCAGAGTTTTATGGGACAGACCCCAGCTTCCTGGAAAACAGACTGAGTCTGGATTTGGGCAGACGGCAGAACGGAAGTTTAGTTGGTGATGTCGTTCTTCCGCCGTGGGCCACAGGTGAACTTCCTGTCGACCGGCTGTCTGTGTGTCTCTGTAATATTAGGAGTCACGTGAGGAAGTAAGGGTTGCTGTTTCTTCCTCCAGAGTCCAGTGATTTTCTTCAAAAGCACAAAGCCGCCCTGGAGAGTCAGTATGTGTCCGAACACCTTCATGAGTGGATTGACTTGGTGTTTGGCTTCAAGCAGAGGGGCAGTGAAGCTGTGGCGGCTCACAACGGTAACATAACCAACAGCTACTCTCAGTACAAGAGGCGCGAAAACATGCCAACGATTAATATTCATCTCATCGTTTTCCTTTCTAAGTGTTTCACCCACTGACCTATGAGGGCGGGATCGACTGTGACAGGTACAGAAAAGAAAATCCAACGAGAATATTTCCAAATGCTCATCCCGCCTCGTTGGCCTAACGTTTCCCCTCTGTCTGTTTGGCAAGCATTGAGGACACCGATCAGAGAATCGCCATGCTGACACAGATCCTGGAGTTTGGCCAGACGCCCAAACAGCTGTTCACCAGCCCTCACCCTCAGAGGATCACCCCGAGGTTTCAGAACATTACGCGAAGCTCGAGCATCAACTCACCCGACGCTGACCTATCTCCAGGTAACACCGCACAGCACGGGAAGTGTGTGAGAGCCCTGCAGCTGCAGAGCTTTCTCTTTCATTGTTCAGGCCTAAGTAGCTAATAACACGATGCAACGGCAGCTGTGAGAGCTGAGCAGTGTTTCTAAAGCCCACACAGTTATGTGCTTCACTACTCCTCTCTGGGAGGATGGTGCATGTCTCAGTGAGTGAAGCCAATCAACACAAACTCAAGATTAAAAAGAGTCACAAAAACGATGAATTATTAATTTACTCCTGTGTTTTTTTTTTTTGTTTTTTTTTTTTTTTTGTTTTTTTTTTCTGGTTTTACTGAAGAAAAAAAGTTTCATTTATGCACTTTCAGCTATATTAACTGCATTTTAATGTGTTTTGATATATAAAATGTTTTTCATAACCATAATAAGTTAACATGTAGGCCGGATCCCTGTGTTGTTTTGCAGCCTCTCAGGGCGAGGACTCGTCTTTCGAAGATCTCACCGAGGAGAGCAGGAGGTTGGCCTGGGCAAACATGGAAAGTCTGAAGCCCGTTTCCAGCCACAAGATCCATAAAGAGTGAGTCAGGAGCTGCTCGGTGGGCTGCAGTTACAGCAGAGTACAAATGTAACCACATACAGCAAAAGTGAAAGCCCTGCCTCAAAAATGAGGAAGTGAATTCAAAGAAAGCAGGTAGCAGGCAGCTGCAGGAGCTCCACACCCCTTCAGAAACTTAATACTAGTTTCAGGACTACTTCCTTCAATAACAGACTGCTGTGTTATTCTAAACAAATTCTTCATTTCATGTGTTTTTTTTTTTAATATACGTGTATATTTATGTTTTTTAAGTAACTTTGTTTCTGCTGTATGTGCAGAGCTGTGACAGGCATTGCTGTGTCTCGAGGTGGATCGGCTGTTTTCTCCACATCTAAAGGTTTGGAAAATGTCTAGACTGAGAAGAAATGTAGACGACTCAGATCTACTTGGAAACTCATTTTGTTTTCTCTTTAATTAAAAAGCTGTTGAGCTAAAAGGATTAAGAGAAGGATGAATTACGGTTTGCTCCGTTCTGTCAGTGGAGACGTGTTTCACGCTGACCCCTCTCGCTCTTTATTACAGACTCGACACTTAAAATGTTTTCCAAAGAGCTGAAGGAGTTCCAGAGAAGCATGTCGTTCTCTAACATGGTACGCTCGCCCGTTCAGCATCTCCTTCCTCGGATCTCTTCTAGCAATCTGTTCCATTTCTCTGTAAACAGTAAACCGCTCGACTGTTTTTCAGGCCTTGTCATCGTGTTTGATACTGGCGGACAGTAAAACGGTGGTGTGCTCTTCGTGGGACAACAATGTGTACGGACTGTTTATTCATTATATTTAACGTGGTTTTCAGAGAGTTTTGACGGCTTCTCGCTGACCTGCACGCTCCTCTCTCTCAGGTATTTCTACTCCGTCCCGTATGGCAGGCGGCAGGATACGCTGATGGGTCACGATGACGCTGTCAGTAAAATGTGCTGGTTTGAGGACAAACTCTACACAGCATCCTGGGATTCCACTGTTAAGGTAAAGTATTGTCTCTATAACCCTTTTCAGACATGGGACATGTTACAGTGCTGGACTAATGAATTTACTGAAGGGAGAGAGCTATGCAGTATTTGTCATATGGACCAGATTGGACAGTACATCACATGATGAATAACACACGAGGTCCCTTTACTAATAAATAAGGAGGCAACATCGTAGACACATCAGACTCACACAAACGGTAAAATGATATCCTGAAAGCTTTCCCTGGACAGGAATGAGAATACTGTTATTGCATCGTAGCTCGCACTCGTGCTGTGATGACAGCTGAGAGTCCGGCCTGGTCAGGCTGCATGAAGCTAAACCTGGGTGCTCGTTCTGAAAAGAAGCCGGCTTGTTTCAGTGCCAGCAGACTGAGGAAGACTAAGGACTCCATGTCAGAGAGAGGATGAACCTTTAGCGTTGTTTTCTGTGTGACCTTCACAGGTGTGGGAATGCAACTCTGACAGCTTTTCCACTCACAAGAGATCCCAGTTTAATTTGCTGGGTGAGTTGGAACATGATGCTGGGGTGAGTGACAAAACCGCAGCCACAGGTTTCATCAAGATCTTACAAACTTCATGTGGATTTAAATGCATCATAGTAACACTGTGTGCATGTGTTATTGTTGGAAAGACTCTGACAAATAAAATGTTCATATTTGTCAAACACTGAGACATTTTAGCAGCGTTAAAAACATACGTAATAAAAACATGTTTGCTCTCTAACATTCAAATTCAGGTGAACACAGTCAGTCTGAACCCAGCTGGGACTTTGCTGGTGTCTGGATGTAAAGATGGGGCCGTCACCATCTGGGACCACAGCAGCCAAAGGACTCTGCAGCAGATCCACTGCCACAGTGGGACCATCCACCAGACGGACTTCAGTCCTGGTTTGTGTGAACGTGGAACTTTGATCACCTAAAATGTTAAACATAAAATTCAGATCTGCTCGTGGAAGCGTTGAGTAAATAATTCCCTTAAGCTTAATGTTTGTCTCAGTACAGTTAAAGTGCATGTGGAGAGCACTTCTTCAGCTTTCTTTGAAGCGGCTGTTGGCTGCTTGATTCTTCTGTGTGAATCAAACAACCCTTTACTGCTGAGCAGGAAGAATTTCTGTTGAGAAATTACAACTCCCAGACTCATATGTATTATCCAAAGACATGTGTGTGATTATACCACTTTTGCATTCTCAGATAGCCGACACGTTCTCAGCGTTGGAGCCGACTCCTGCATGAAGGTTATCGACGTCCAGACGGGAATGGTGATCTCCTCTGTGAAAGCTGAAGAGGAGCAGAGGTTTTCCTAGCAATCCAGAACTTTGTATTTCACTTGTTTCTTTGTGCTATGTTCAAAGCATTTAGCAGCATGTTTGTGTGTGCAGGTGTTTCTGCTGGGATGGAAACTGGGTGCTGTGTGGGGGCCAGTCTGGTGACCTCCTCCTGTGGGACCTTCTTACCAACACAGTTACCAAGAGGATCCCTGCACACTCAGGTAGAGCTCATCTTCAGTAATCATTGGGTGGAGTTTTTACCCCCGTTTTCAAACTTCTGATGCTGCTTTGTTTATTGGCTGTAAAACCAGCAACAAGAAGGAAAGAAAATCTGCTACATTTGTGGTTTTATTTACTGCCAGTTGAACGAATTGGCAGGAATGAATAGACAAATTTACCAGGAACTTCTGCTAATTCATTGTCCTGAATGACCCTGAATCATAACATAAAGTTGTTAGTAAATAACAGAAAATGGTGGGCCAGATTGGAGCCTTTGCTGGTCGATTCTGGTCCCCGGGCCTTATGTTTGACACCCCTGTCTCTAAAGTATTGGTCAGATTTCTGTGAAACTTGCACAGAATAAAAAACACACAGTTCACTAATTTCCACTAAATCTGTAATATTTGATTCAGAAGATGTCACTGGATGCTAATTTGGCTAATATGTTTGTGCCACTAATGTAGTAAAACCTTAAAATGTACATGCGTTATAATAAATGTATCAATTAATAACAATATAAGCTAAGGAATATTATACATAAATCCATGTACACACAGGTGCTGTCACAGCCATGTGGATGAGTGAGCTGTGCACCACAGTGATCACAGGTGGAGAGGACCGACAGATGATCTTCTGGAAGCTCCAGAGTTAAAGTTCCGTCTCTGTTGGGGAGATAAAGACTCCCAGTGCAATATCCTGGACAACACAGGCCAAGTATCCTGCTGACTGCCTTTGAAAGAGACTCACAAAGGACTTGAGACATGCTGAAAACATACTCTAAATGTGCAGCATCTCAGAGGAGTTGGCTCTGAACTGTTTTTAATCCAAAACCAAGCAACAGGCCACACGCGGTCGTCTTAGTTTTCATTGATGTCTGCATCTTGGGAGAAAATGTCTACTTACAGTTTCGTGCATGAGAGACGGAAGCAGAAGTGTACGTGCCTGATTTTTCACTTCAGTTTTTAGCCTGTTATACATGCATACATACATACATGTGGACTTTGCCTAAATTTATTAACTGTTAAACATCACGTAGCTAATCTCTTCCTAACCTCCCTCCACAGCTCCCTAAAGGATAAAGCAGGTGTAGTTGGTGGATGGATTGTACCTTGTTTTTAAATAAGCAATCATGTTTCAGTAGCTTTATATGAATTTTAATTTTGCAGTGGATTTACAGTGTCTGTCAGAGATTTATGGTGCTCAGGTTTTATTAATAAATCATGGTTGCCTCTAAAACGTCTCCTACGGATCATCCTGTATTTTGCAATATTTCCACAACAAAAAAAAGTAAAAGTTTAGTAAATGCTCATGCTTTTGGATTTCATGTCAAGAGGAAAGACAACTTTAATCAATATATCAGAGGTATTTTGGTTATTTACAGTGTCAGTGATGTTTGGACATCCAACAAACACTGGGGCTAAACCCAGACTACCCAGTAACAAACAGAACCATTTCTATATTGATATTTGATACTCTTGGTTACACCTCTTGGTCAAAATTCAAATAGACTACAAGTCCAGCAGCTCAGTTAACAGTTTAAAGGTCACTCAGCCACTAGGTTGTGCTCTTTGCACAGAGAGAATTCCAGTCAGGGATGGAAGAGCTCCGCATCACCCTGAACACCTAATAATGAAACTGAGGATAATTTTTGCCTTTTTCTTTTTTTAATATATAAAGTCGATCATTTGCATGACACAAATTTCAAACAGTTGTCCTCTCCTGTTACAGACGGTTCTGTGTATATTGATGAATCTGCAAAGAGTATGGGGGAGATTATTAGTGCTTTCCAATCATAGCACTTTGCTGCTTCCAGCAGACGTTTGAACTGAAGAGTATCAGGTCACATAAACCTCTGAATCACAACAGCTCTTCTGGTCGCTGTAGACCGGTTCCATTATGGGTCTTTTGGTAGCAATGGAAAAGTAGAAGACACTCTCAATAACACTCCACATCCACTTCCTATTTCGTCTCTTCCATTTTCTGTGGACAAGAAGACAAAGTGATGACAGGACCCAACATCACAAATACTTTAGCCATCAGTGCTTTTAAACGGCCTACAGCAGAACACGCTTCCCCACATCACGTTTACCTTGAGTTTTTTCATATTTGCAAGAGCTCTGAGTAGCTTGGGCGTTGGTGGCTTTGGTCCAAACAGAGCCAGTCCTTTCTGCTTCTCCTCATTACCTTTAGCAGGTACAGCTCCTTTGGCTTTGACTAGTTTCCTTCACAGTGACAAAAAAAAAACACCACATATTTCTTAAAAGGATGCATATTTAAATTTCATTTAACGTAATGATTTGGATGGAGGTTTGGAGGGTATATGATACTTTTAAATTTGAATGAAAATACGGTTCCTGAAGCACTAATAAGCGGCTCACCTGCCCTTCCTGGCCAGCACCTTCTCAGACTCCGGGTAGTGGACGAGGATATCAAACAGGTCTTTCTTCTCCAGCACAAAAAGGTTAGCGAAGCCGTGAGCTTTTACATTGGCTGTGCGCCTGTTTCCTCCATCTTTAGCAGACTGCAGTAAACTGTGGTTGGATAAGCAGACAAAACAATATGGCCTACTACTATGGCCAAAGTAAAGCAACACAACCACTGCGCAATGTACACAACTTCACAAAAGCAGCATTAAAGACGTGATAAAAACTGCTAGGATTTTTTTTTTTTTCTTCTTAGATTATCTCCACCCAAAGTTAACGTGACATCATCGTAACAAAGGTTTCACAGCATCAGCTGTCCTTCCTGATGCTGCAGACTTGCCTGATTTCCCCAAACACGGAGCCGGCCTTCAGCGTCACAAACACAATGCTGTTGTCGGGTCCTCCCACCACCTGCACCGCTCCACTTTTGATGATGTACATCTCTTTACCGATGTCACCCTGCAGAGGACAGATCAGCGCAGTGACACTCAGCTCAGGTCACCTTGTTGCTTCATGATGATCAGCACAGTTCAGAAATATGTTGCTTGCTACTTTGTAGCCGTGTCGTTACCTACAGACATGTATACACATATGTATGCACCAACCTTCTTCACAACAAAGTCTCCGGGTAGATAAATGATTGACTTGAGCCTCAGTAACATGTCCACTAACATCTGCTGGTCACAGCCCTGAAGGACAGAGTGTAGTGAGTACTGACTTTCACTGACTCACAGAAGCTCTGCTTTGCTTTACTCATCTCTGAAAGCAGCCAGCATAACTTCATTACACTTCACTACAGTTCATTATCCGTCCACTCACACGCCCTTTCTCTAATACACTTTCTATGGTACTAGAGCGCTGAAGCTTAAGCAGCCTCACCTGGAACAATGCAATCTTCTGGAATGTGGCAAGGTTGATGTCCACAGCAATGGCAATTCTCATCACCAGAGGCATCTTGTCCAGGAGCTCGGACTCATCTGAGAAGGACAGACAGTGTGATTCCATGTGAGCACATTCCAGATTTTTAGTCTGTGCATTTTTGCGGCTCATTATTAGTCATGCTTGAATCCTTAAGGAATGGCTGAGTCTTTTTCATTACCTCAGCTGTAACGTCAATTCATTTCAGCTGCATTTTGTTATATAGCACCAAATCATAACAGCTGCTGTCTCAAGATGCTTTATATTGTAAGGTAAAAACCTCACAATAATACAGAGAAAATTCTTAACAATCAAACACCCTATGAGCAAGCCCTTGGTGACAGTGGGAAGTAAAAGCTTCCTTTTAACAGGAAGAAATCTCCAGCAGAACCAGGATCAGTGGCCACGACTCGTTTTCTTTTGTTTGTTTGTTTTTATATAGAAATGTATTTGTGTGGATGAATATTCCCTGTTCCCCATTTAAACTCATCAGCTTCTTCCGGTGAGGACACAACTGAGAGGTATACATTTCTCACCCAGCATTCCCTGAGCTGCCCAGGTGTAGTTGTACCAGGTGCGGACTCTGTTCTGGACTAGCTTGGGGATCGTATAGGTGTTCATGTAGGAAACACATCCGTCCATTGACGCCCGGAAGTATGTCTGAGCTGCTGTAGCTGCTCCTATGACATCTCTCATCTGAAAGAAAGGCAGAAATGTAAAGTGTCACAGAGAAGTCATAGATATTAACAGGTGGAATATTAACATTGAAGAATATCCTCCTACCTGTCCGATCAAACTCGAGAACACAAAGACACCAATAAAGAAGTTAGCCATCTGAAAGGAAATCTCAAAGGTGGTTACAGGTTCCGGTAAACCCCCGATGTTGATCAGACTGCGAACTGCAAAGTAGTAGCAACGCAGGTACCTGTGCAGGGACAGGAGTGAGAAGACAGGAGTTATCCACAGCTACAGACGGCATGTCGTAAATCTTTTAGTTTACTGGGATCAACAGGAGCATGGTACGCCTTTATGCTGTGTAAAGCTCTAACATGGTCCTAAGAGACAGGCCAAGAACTTTAACCCTTTCATGCATGAATTATAACAACTTCAATCAGGATTGTTTTCACAAGTATTTTTATTCATCTTTAGGTATGAAAAAAAGATTTTTGAACTTCATTTTTTTTAAACATGTAGTTTTTTACGTGTCCACTAAGGTGGACAACTGGCTGACCAGTGGGTGGCAGAGTATGTAGTGACACATCAGTGTCCAATGTTTATGTGCAAGTATACCATCAACACTGACACCAATACAAGAAAACAGCCTTTGAATAGCTGTGTCCACTGTTGTGACCACTATGCATGAAAGGGTTAAAGAACGGCGTTACCACAGATGAACATAAAATATAAACATTTTTAAATACAGGAGTATTAAAACAGAACAATACGAGTTCTTTAAACTGAATTCAAATGTGAGCGATGTCAGTCAGGACTCTGTGTAAGTCAGCCGACGTCACTCAGTGAACAAAAAGTCAAGAGCAAGTCACTCTGTCAGCATCAGTATGGTTAAACGTCCTCAGGAGCGCCGCATTTGATTTGCATAACGCTGAAAATAATTATTAATATCAGAGAGTTTAATCAATCTGCAGTTAATTAATGGACATTATTTAGATTTGTAGCTCCCAGCTAAGATGAATGCCAAAACACAATTCTTAATTAATATTTAAAAAAAGGATAAAGCAGAGCTGGTCTTTGTTCAGGAGGTACTCTTACAAAAATCACGGAGCATGCTGTGCACGTTAGGATACAACAGAGGGCGCTGCTGATCTCCCCAAGCACACGCAGCACGGTAAATAATCATCTTCATCTGCATACTGCATACCAGCAAGCAAAAAACATGTGCATATGTGTCATTAAATAATGAAATAGATTTGGTTTTGGAAACACCAAGTTATAATATTCTTGGTAATGATGAAACTTTTGTTTCACCGTGTCACAACATCGCTACATAGACACAGCTTGACTTGGCCTTGTTAAGCTTTCCTTTAAATAGAGAACCCCTGCTTTCTGCTTTTTGTTGTTTGAGATTATTTATACACATCTCTCTCTGAGTTTTAAATTGTTTCATTAAAAGGAAAAATGAAATATTTTCTTTTGAAATGACATGTTTCAGTTCCACGGTGAACTCCAGAGTACAGTGTAGAACTTTAGGTCCCAAACTGGTGTACATACGCTGTGCCATTCCCGCCATACACCCATGTAGTTGTGGCAAGACCCTGGTGCACTGAGGCGACGTAGTAAGCACAGGCGTTGAGGTGAAGCATGAAGAGCAGGTAGCCTGTGGTGCGGGCAACTCTGTGTCAGAAAGACAGAAATGGTGACGCTAAAGCTACAAAACAGTGACACCATGCGATTCACGAGCAGTCACCTCCAGATGTAAGCTTTGGCCATGACACTCTCAAGTCGATCACTGAACTCAAAGAAGGAACCAATCTAAAACACACAGGGGGAAAAGTAAAGGAACTTATCAGAAAATGTAATGGAAAAAAAGTACAATAAAAAGAAGTTAGCATCCTCCTGCCTACCCTGATGAAGCGGTTCAGTCGGTAAAACGAGGAGAATTCAAAGTACAGGCAGAGCAGGTCGAAGGGGAGGATGCTGATTATATCAGTCTACACGGAACAGAATACAAACATTTGTTAAACTTTGGATTTTGCTGCAAAGCTCACAGATATGAAAGAAGAATAAAAACTGGTTCAGTAAAAATATAAATATAACAATGCAAACTTCTAACTGCAAAAATGTGGATAAAAAACAAATGCAGTGTCACCATCTATCCATCTATCCAAATCTATATATTTAATGTTGTACCACTTTATAATACGGTCTGCAAAAAAGAGAGAGTAGAGAAAACAATGAAATAACTAGATTGTAAGTAAGTGTAAGTACTGTGTGAGTCATTTTAAGAAAGTTTTGCATGACTTCAGGTATTTTACTGGAAAGGAGACATAAAATATTCTGTAAGTTATTCTTATGTATTATGTAATTTCTTAGTAATATTGCAGAAAAACAAACAACATTTCCCATTCTTACATTGCAAGAGCACTTTACAGTCTTTATCACACATATATTAGTAAGATAAAAGGACACGTGAAAAACAGAACATCGATCGTGCACAGCAACATAATGAATATTGAATAAAGATGTAAAAAGGTAAGATTAATCCACTCTATAATACGACCCACGCCCCAAAAACTACAGCGTTTGTATGATGTAGAAAAAACGTTTTCTGAAAACTTACCATGAAATTGGACACAACTTAAAACTGCTTATGCAGTACTTATATTTACTTAAACTACAATCATTTCTTTATTTCCTGCAAACACTTTAGTTTTAACTTTCTTGTTCTAGTGTGCCTACCTGTCAATATTTGTAGGTACATTTAATTACAACGTAATACCAAATAATACATCTTTAGTCGCCTTTAGTGTTATAAAGTGTTTAATTTAATTCAAACCATTTAATAAATAGGATTTTATTTATTTATTTCTAATATATGCTCATTTCATGCCAGTGCCAGTGCTTGTTGTTTTGGACATTAAGGCACTCATTTATGGAGTCTTGGATTTGGAATATGTGTAGTTTGGCTTTATCTTGCTGAAATAAGCAAGTACCACAATTCCTGACATTATGTTAATTGTGTTATTTTTCAGTTGTTGAACAAAACTGTACTTAACTGGAGTACTTAAGTAAATGTATTTAGTTACTTTACACCACTGGACACATGTTCTCACCTTAAATTGATGTGATTTTCGATAATGTAGCTTAGTCAAAGCTCTGTCTTTCTGCAAGCAACAGAAGTGCGAAAGTCAATTAGACTATTAAAATGTTATCAGGTACATGTGACTGAGTGGTTTGTGACTTACAATGATGTCTCCAGCTTTGACAAACTGAAGGCGAGGCTGCCAAACAATGATGTCTATTATATTTACAATGTCGCTAAGAATGTCGAGGAATATCCAGTAGCGGTTGGCAGTTTCACTGTGGTAAGGGAAAGCCAGCCTAGCGGAGCAAAACCAGACGTTGTAATTGTACGCCAATGCCACGAAGCTCAACCAGGAAATGTACCGACGATCTGGAGAGAGAATGACAGAAATGTCTGTCAAGTATTTAAAGGCAAATACAAAAAATTCATTGAGCTTAGGTGTGATGCTTACCTGTGAAAGGATCAATGGTGGTCCCCAAGATGACATCCATCTTTTCCTCCACTGGATGGAAGAGGACGTCAAAGCAGGAGCAGCTGATTTGTGGGAGGATCCTTTCTTTCTTCTTGGCCTCCTCTGCCAGTCTCTCCTCCTCGGCTTTCTTCTCGGCCTCCAACCTTTTCTCCTCATCTTTTTTCTTCTTCTCTTCTGCCTTTTTGGCCGCTTCCTCCGCCTTCTTCTTTTCTGCTTCTTCCTTGGCTATGCGCTCCTCTTCCTTCAGTCGGATGTAGTCATCCTTTCTCAGAATAGGTGCTAAAAGGCAAAAAAAGAAGCATACGATGACTTAAGACATTAGTTTGCATGTTGTTGTTTTTCTCTCTAAGCATGCTGGCTTGTTTTTGACCACACTTACTGACAGGTGGTGTGACTTCTGGAGATGTGGCGTAAGGGTCTATGGCCTTCTCTTTGAGTATCTCTGTGCGTTCTTTTAACTTCTTGGCTAAAAATCGGATGGTGTCGTCTGTGTAGCGGGAGTAGACAACAGGTGGAGGAGGCGCTTCTTCACTAAAAACAGATAAATTAGAATAAAACACGCAACTCATAGCTTTAGGTAGACACCGGGAGAGACGACAGCAGCGCTGCTTTTCCACTTGTTAAACAGGCATTTGTTACATTTCTATGACATTAATATATTTCCTCAACATTCCCTTAAAATTCTATTGAAGCAACTCCAGCTTGCATGAGAACACAGGCAGATCAATCTCAGTCACAAATACCACTATAAGCTCCTAATCTTCTTTCCTCCTTTATGTGTCACATGCTGCAAGTCACAGTGTTATCACATCTTGAAAAGTAAGTGTTGAAGGTCTCCAGAGACCTCTCTCATTGGGGAGGGGGTGGGGACTTTGTGGAGTCATCAGTCCTTACTGTTAGATACCTGTTAGATATACCTGTAACTATTCTTGTCCTCAAGCGGCTCAGAGTTCATGAAAACAGCAGAGCTAAAGGAGAGCCAAGTTATTCTTAGTACAGTTAACGTGTCCTGGTGCAGTGCCCGTACAGGGACAGCGTAAACTGGGTTGTTCTACAGATGCCCCTAAATGCCTCAAATGTAGGCAACTGGTTGCTGTGAATACTAACAGACACGCACATGATGTTAGAGGGTGTTTGGAGAATGAAACCAGCTTTAAAACACTCAGGATGTGTTTGATTTACTTTCATCTGTAATTCAGGGGGTTTAACAAAAGTATTACACTAACTGTTTAGGAGTTGCAGCAAATTTTTTCTATAGTCTCCCATTTTCAGATGCTTAGAAGTAATCAGTTAACCATAATTTTAAAATAGTTTTGTTTCTAAGACTGGTCTGGATGTCGTCAAATACCTTGTTTTTGCCCTTGAGTTGCTTTTACGGCAGCTGTTGCTTGTTTGTGTCTCTCTCTGTATTCAGGTTTGTATTTAAGAACTGAAAAGCATGCTTGGGTTGAGATCAGGGGACTCACTTGGGAGTTGAAGAATAGCTCATTTCTTTACCTTGAGAAGCTCTTGGGTGTCTTTTGCAGTGTGCTGTGGGTCATCATCCATTTGTGCAGAGAGTATAGCTCTGAACACTTCATCCTGCTACTTCTATCAGCAGCCTCATCGCAAATAAACACTAGCAGCCCAGTTCCACTGCTAGCCATACATGAGTTGCTTCTTTCTTTCTCCATACTTTTCACTTCCTATCATTCTGGTTCAGCTACCAAATACAAGCTCAACACTTAATTAACTCCAGATATTTGATCTGCTCAATTTGTCACGAAATAATGGAGCTGAGCTCATCTGGCCATGAAACTGCTTGCCAGTCAATTGTCCAATTACATTTGTGATTCTAATGATGGAGGGTTATGTATAAAAATGGCTGTAATTACAAAACTAATAACGTAATAATTGCTAATGCCCTTAAATAAGCCGAAAAAGGAGTACAAGCATGATGAATTCTTACCCTTCAATGTCCTCTGGATTGGCAGGAGCAGCAGTGGGAGCGGGAGCAGCAGGTGCCTGAGCGGGAGCAGCAGGTGCCTGCGCAGGAGCTGGAAGAAAAATATAACATCATTCTTTAGCTTTTCATTTCTATGACTGTTACAGAACCCCCACTGAAAACCTTCAGATTCTATACTGTAGAAAGATATTTAAAAAACAATTCAAGTGCAAAGTTCAACAACCAGAGCAGCATCATGCACCGCATGCTTATTTGACATTCAGCCCTCTATTCTTACATATCCTGAGGGATGCTGTTCGTATTTTAAACCACTGGTACACGAGGAAAAGATCACCACAGCATGAAGGAAGGCTGTTTCTTATTGCTTACTTTAGTACAGCAGTGGGAACCTAAACTTTCCCAAGACAGTGCTCACTGTTTGTGATACAGGATCAGCCAGATGACACCAATCCCTTTGTCTGTGATTCACAGAGAAACAGGGAGCAGATGGACAGTCTAACAATCCACTAAAAGACACATTTAGTGAATCTACAGCAAGGCCAGAGAGTGTGACATATAACAGAGCGAACCAACACCTCTCACATCTGTGGACGATGGTACATACTGACCAAAAAACATTCCCTTCAAACCACTTGACCATCACCCTAATAACAATGTAACTGAATGTGGAACTCAGCTCAGATAAACACGCATCTCACCTGTTTTTGGCTCTTCTTCTTTCTTCTCCTCCTTTTTCTTTTCCTCCTCTTTCTTTTCCTCCTCTTTCTTTTCTTCTTCTTTCTTTTCCTCCTCTTTCGTGGGCTGATCTTCTTTTTCTTCTTTCTTTTCTGGCGGCGTTTCTTGCTGTAAATTTAAAACACAGGCAGAGGGAAGAGAACAAATAGCAGTGATTAGCCTGCCAGTGTAGTATCAACCTGTGCAGCACCAGCCTATGTTTTGAAGAACCAGTGACAGCTCCTGTCCATATTAGTGTCAAGCTGCCTCAGAGGCTTTCACCTCCTGTTGTGTATTTTAATACAACTCAGTCTGACAAGCTTGGAGAAGCCAATGAACCTGATTAATGTTTAATTTGAATGGTGTGTCCACTGGATGAACACAGTGTTTGTCAAATTAAAATAAAGGGAGATTTAAGCTCTTACCGTAGCCGGTGGAGCCGGGGCAGAAGGCGGAGCGGCAGCAGCCTGGGCAGGACGAGGCTCAGGAGCCCCGATCAGCTTCTTTAACCTGCTGAACATGGCCAGACAGAAAAGAGTCTGACCTTTCCACTGCTTCTTCTGCAAACTTCTTTTTTTTTTTTTAGATGTTAGGTCTTTGAAAGAGTACCTGTACTGCTTGTTGTGGAGTCTTTACCTCAAACCTGAACAGCAGACTGAAGCAAATAAAATTCTAGGAATCAGTAAGTCCCTCTAGGCACTCCCCTTTCTCCAGGAGCCAACAGCAGCTCAACGAGCTGAGCCGACAATCACTGCCAGCAGAAATAATGGGTCTCCTGGAGTTGTGAGCACAGCCCAGAAAGAAGACTTTTACCAAAAAGCACCAGTGCTATTTTTTTAATATGTTAGCGAATTTATATAAAAACCTATACCTGATCAACGTAAGCTGGAGGAGACGGCAGGTAAAAAGAGTATAATCAGTTTCTGAATATCCTGTATCATGGATAACATTAAATTCACTGCAGTAACCATCGGTGCTACGATGAAAGTAGCTGGTGTAATGCTTGGTTTATTTTAAGTCTGTGGGGCTCACAAAAACAGAGGCAGCTGAATTAATCGGCCCTCGTACTGTCACTGGCAGGTGAGGATTAGCCTGGATGTGACCTCCTGCTCTCACAAACACAAGGCTAACAGAGAAATACACTTAATGCAGTTCAAACATATTTATTTATTAAAACTCAGTCAAATAATATAAACTGTCAACATTATTGTCACCATGCTTCTTACTGACTGATAATCTCAGGCAGGCTTCCACGCCTACAGTGGGAAAAATGACCGATTATACTGTATAAAAACCATATGAACGAAGTACATACATAGCAGTGTCCACTAGGGGCAGTAGTTGAGGTACACATGGTCTTGGCTTGTTGTTATTATTAAATTAGACAGAATGACACACAGCAGTAAAACTATCATCTGAAAGGTGCTTTCAACAGAAATGAGTTCATTTCCATGAGAGATACATTTTCTTCACTCCAAAAAAGGGGTTATTAAAAAAAAAAAACTTTCCATGCTCCTTATTAGTTGGTACTGGAAGTCTGGGGAAAAAATAAAAGACAAGCACAATGACTTTCATGTAATAATCACTTGGGGTGCATTTATTAGGACAGAACGGTGTAGTTACCTTCATTTTGTCGATAAACGTTTTGTTAATGGTCCCGCCCAAAGCGCGCAGCAGTTTGGGTGTGGGGGGTTTGGGTCCGAACAGCGCCAGTCCTTTTTTCTTCTCTTCTTCAACTTTAGCTGCTGCTGGACCTTTGGCCTTCATTAGTTTCCTACAGAGGTACAGAGGTTTGTTTACTACAGCAGCATTTATTATTATCATGTGGAAACTTCATATCTCAGGGATTACATGTGTACTTATGCGTCACACTGACAGGAAGGGGAAGCTCACTGTTCAAAGGTGTCCCAGCCTGATGAACATCACCAACAGCCCTTTTTCTGACGTCCACATAACACTTTTCTTTTCGCTTTGTTTGTAATCGTGCTGTTTTAAAGATCAGGCCTTGAAAATAAAAATAGGTCCACCCACTAACATGTGATTGTTTTCCTTGTGTGTAAAACTACCTGACTGGAATTTTATCTTAAAAATCGCTGCCATTTATACATGTTCACATACTTCCCCCCTCACAGATAGTGTATCATTGGTTTCCAGTAAATAAACCACCAAGTACAGAAGTTATTTCGTGAAATCAGCAGCAAATATTGAGTCAAATCCTTTGACTCACCTGCCCTTTCTGGCCAACACTTTCTGCGACTCCGGGTAATGAACCAAAATATCAAACAGGTCTTTCTTCTCCAGGACAAAGAGGTTGGCGAAGCCGTATGCTTTGACATTAGCTGTGCGCCTGTTCCCTCCATCTTTGGAGGACTGCAAGAGACTAAGAAACAGAAAGAGAAAACATTTCACTGTTCACTGATTGTGATTAATTGCCTCTGATGTTGATTAATTATCAGTATATATTTGTGCGCGTGTATCTGAACTCACCTGATTTCCCCAAAAACACAACCAGCTTTTAGTGTCACAAACACAATGCTGTTGTCAGGTCCTCCCACCACCTGCACCGCTCCACCTTTGATGATGTACATCTCTTTACCGATGTCACCCTACAAATAATTTACACAAATAAATTACTGAAGGGATGTGTGTATGTGCTTATAAAGGGCATTTTAGCTTTAAAAGAAGCCTGTGGTGGCCTTTTATATACACAGAACTTCTGAGATTAAAGTCATAAATTCAGACCTACAAGAACTCGGACATTCTTTGATATTAAAGTTGTAAATTTTGGAGGAAAAAAAAAGTATTAACCTAATAAAAAATCACTGTCATGGGCTGTTTCCTTTGATCCTGCATTTTGAGTTTCATTCCTTTTTGTATTATGATGTTCTTGTTTGTGCAGTTTAGGCTTCATCCAGTTCTGCTGATATTGAGCTCTGTTTCCCTATCCGGTTGTTCAGTGATGACGCGACGAATCCTACTTCCGGGCCTAAAGTAGTCTGCGTTTAATATGGCTTTTGTGTTGTTAACATGTTTAATGTTATGTATTTTCTTCTATTTGATCTCAAAAAGCTCCTAAAACAGTCAGTGATCACTGTTGACCTCCCTCGGCTTTTATTACCGCTAATCATTTATTTAAGCTCAGTTTTTAAAACCTTAGGATGTAACTACAGCCCAGCCCATGCAGCAGTATATGAATGACTAACCTCGTATTGTGGCTGCATTATCTCAGTTGTTCTCCTGGCTGAAGTTTGGTCCTTTTACAGCATCCTGCCATGCGATTACATTTGTTCCTGACCACCGAGAAAACTCACGTTAACTTTTATCGAGTGGAAAAAAAGTTAGCTTGTTCATATTATGCTAACATAGCTGTGTCGCTAGCGGTCACGTAGCACATCATTATATACCAGCTAGCCAAACTTCAGTGACCCTACAAACGTCACTGCTGTTTAGTTTTCTGTCTTCATTTATGTTGGAAGTGATAACAGAGCTGTACGTTTTAATTTGTTTCCAAAACCCCGCAGTCAGGACATGCTATATTGTATTTAGATAGAAGCTAGCGAGCTAACTTCCTGCTAACTTCTAACTCCGTTAAATGTCATAAATGTCCGTTTTCATGGATGCCTGGATGTTAAACTCAATTGTTACACCTGGTAGAGCAGAACGCTGATCATTTTATTAAAGATGAAAGACTTTAGACAGTTTTTCAACTCTCAGTAATGTCATAGTGATCGTTTGATATGTGGACCTGCAGTGGAGTTTAGACCCAGACACGGCTAGTGACGTCAGACTGAACAACCGGATAGTTTTGCTCCAAGTGTCTGCATTTGGGTCATCCTACTGTCACCACGCGGTCTGCCAGCGCAGACCCTGACAATGAACTATTTTATAAGATTATAAAGTCATTTTTCCAAATTTAAAAGTAAAATATGCAACGCTGTCTGAGGTTTTATCATAATTATGAATTTTAGAGAAACAAAACTTGGATATTTTTGACGTTCAAGTGGTAAAAAAATAAGTTAGCTAAAAATGTACTCGACAATGGAGGATATGCAGTTGTAACTAATGTAAAAATCTGTCATCACAATGAAATAAGTGTGTTTTCCTCTGCCTCTTTACAGTCTGTATGCTTGTCATCATATGGTGAATCAGGGCTAAAATGAGTATCTCCTTATTGCCAAGTTTGATTACACAACATCAGTTTATCCTCCCCAGCACATTTTTACTTTTTTGTATTTAATGTCCCTCAATTGTTGGCATAAAATGATGATAAACTTTTAAAAAATTAAGTAATTTGTTGTGTTTCATTCACATTTGAAGTTGACGATGATTGTGTAAGACTTAACACACCTTCTTCACAACAAAGTCTCCGGGCAGATAAATGATCGACTTGAGCCTCAGCAACATGTCCACTAACATCTGCTGGTCACAGCCCTGTGGAAACATATGAAGATATTTAACTGACCAACCATCTCCCAGTCTCCCAGTTACTGTCTGGGCTATATATTTATTTTTTCTAATGAGTGTGCACCTTGAAAAGATCAATCTTCTGGAAGGTCGCCAGGTTGATGTCCACAGCAATGGCTGTTCTCATCACTAGAGGCATCTTGTCCAGCAGCTCGGACTCATCTGAAAACACGGAGATGAAGAATTATTATTTAATTCAGTGTTAAAACTTTCTGCACCTGGCACAATAGTAGGACTGACGTCTGATTTGTGTCCTATAATTAAAGCGTTTCTCACACACTCTTAAAGACTGAAATGAAGATTTTATCCAGTGACTACTGACCCAGCATGCCCTGAGCGTCCCAGGTGTAGGTGTACCAGGTGCGGACTCGGTTCTGTATCAAAGACGGGATGTGATTGGTCACCATGTACTCCACAGTGTTGTCCATGGAAGAACGGAAGTAAGTCTGTCCTGCTGTCGCTGCACCAATGACATCTCTCATCTGAGACATTATGATGATAAGAAGAAAACCTTTGTTTAAACTAAATAAATACTCCTCTCACTTAGACAGTAGAATGAATGTGCTTTTGTTGTTTTTGACAGTCAAGACATCACAGGGAACCAGTGAAATACTATAGACAGAGTAACGGATACTGGAGTATTGCAGGTTTATTCATCTATCTACATAAACAGGACAAGTGGGGGAGAATAAGAGACAATCGTTTACTACTACTAGTACTACTTGCAGTTAATGATGCTAAAAGGATGCTAATCAGGACTCCAGATGAAGTAAGGATGCTGGGGGCTGTGACTCATGCTATGGGGCAGAGTGTCCTCTGTATTACCTGTCCAATCAAACTGGAGAACACAAAGACGCCCAAGAAAAAATTAGTCATCTGAAAGGTAATCTCAAAGACGGTTTCGGGTTCATTAAGACCCCCGATGTTGATCAGACTGCGGACAGCAAAGTAGTAACAACGCAGGTACCTGTGGAGAGTTTTGGGGGGGGGGGGGGGGGGGGGGGGTGTCAGAGAGGGGTGTCATAAACTGTATTGGATGTTTTGGGGTCGTGTGGGGGAAAATGGAGTTTGTTTCTTTGTTTTGCATAAAATGGCAGTGGTGGGTTCTGGGCACGTTTGAGCGATTTCCTTGATGTCTTGCTGAAATTGCTTTAGCTTCCTAAAGAGAAAAAAATATTAAAAGAAAAGAGAAAGTAAAATAACAAAAATGCTACGAGAAAGAAGCTACCTGGCCAAGCATGGTGGACATAAAGAATGCCCCGAAAAGGTAGTTGGTCATCTGAAAGATCAGCCCGAATGTGGTGTCAGGAGTTGGTAACTCGGCGATCAGTAGCAGGGACTTCTCGGCATAGAAGAAGCAGCTGAGGTAACTGCAGCCACAGCATCAGCAGCAAACATGGGACATATGAAAGATTTTGACTGGATGCTTTGTGAGCTGGAACTCATAACTCTGTGCGATAAACCAGAGACTTTTTTTTAGGTAATTTTGTTTCTCTGCTATAACCTTTTGTTATGCATTGCTAACATTATCCCCCTATGTGCTCATTTTCTACCTTTCTGTATCATGTTGGTGAGTGAACATGTTTAATATGGTCATTTGTGAGTACAGATGTTCCCCTAGCCACTGTTTTCAAACCATCAGCCAATCATTAGAAAGTTGCACAGAGGGAGGGAAGAAAAAACAGTTTGTTGTAACTGTGACTCGTGCACAGTGTTGGGGAGTAACAGAATACATGTACCGCCGTTACGTATTTAAAATACAAAATATGAGTAACTGTATTCCATTACAGTTACCGTTTAAAAAGGTGGTATTCAGAATACAGTTACTTTGCTGAAATAAAGGGATTACACGGCGGTATTTTCCTGTTTGATATGTTCGCCTATGCTCTCTCTATTTTGGGTTTCCCTGCCGGTGGAAACCCAAACAAAACACGCATTAAGAGGCTCAAATGCCTGTGTCTCAATCTCGCGTCTCATAATGATGTGAAGAAATATTTAAAAAAATGATTTAATATGAAGGCAATAGGCAGAATGCTACAGGCATAGCCCTAAAGAATGTAGCCTGATGGGCAGTGCAGTCCGTGCTGCAGGGAGAATGGACTGCCATACCCGTTATGTGTCTGTGAGCGAGGGAGGGAGAAAAAGGAAAAGTACAAGATGTCATCGAGCAGAAACGGGAGCTGGAAGCATGTAAATATAATAATAACCACTGCAGCCAAGAAGAGAGCCTGGCGAGCCCAGTTGTAAGTAAGCTATTAAGACTCGACTGTACACTGTGTTCGTGTTTTCCTCCGAAACAATAAATTCGGTTGGAGCAGCCTTTCAACGCCTCTCTCTGTCTCTCGCTAGCAACGTTGACCCAGACAACAAAGTAAAGCCAGTTTTCAACTACGAGCACAACACGAACCCAACGTATTAGCCAGAGGTCCCTTTATGGTTTTACGCCTTTACGGTTCAGAGCCGCGGACCTGTTTTATATACGCGGAATAGTTTTCTATACGAGATCGCTGCAAAAAGCGCAGTTACCTAATGTCCACCCTCCCTGTTACTCATTTTATATTTAGATTTAAAAATCTAGTTGGTATTGGTATGGCGAGTAACCTTCAGTAATAGTAATAAATCACACAGCAATAGTACATTCATGTAGTTGTAAAAAAGCATGATAATATATTAAGTAATCCAAAGTATTCAGAATACGTTACTCTCATTGAGTAATGTAACGGAATACGTTACAAAAACATTTTGGGGCATGTATTCTGTAATCTGTAGTGGAATACATTTTAAAAGTAACCTTCCCAACACTGCTCGTGCAAAAGCTGCTCTAGCAGAGTCTCAGAATACAGTATGAGCATGCTAGGTCCACATCAAGAGTTGGCAGAAAAAAAGATGAGAAAATCCCTCCAACTCAAACACAAGTGGCTGTATAGAAGTGCTGTACTTACGCGCTGCCTACGCCGGAGTAGACCCATTTAGTTTTACCAATGCCCTGATATTCTGAGGCCACGTAGTAGAAGCAGGCATTAAGGTGGAGCACGAAGAGCAGATAACCAATTGTGCGAATCACTCTAAGAGGGGTAATAAAGAGAGTTATTGATATGGCCACATTTTGACATTTTTGCTATCTTAGTTAATTGCATTGTATACTGGATGGATCAGTGGGTGGATGGATGGACGGATCGGTGGATGGACGGATGGGTTGGTGGATGGATGGATGGATGGATGGACGGACGGATCGGTGGATGGATAGATGGGTTGGTGGATGGATGGATGGATGGATCGGTGGATGGATGGATGGATCGGTGGATGGATGAATGGATGGATGGATCAGTGGGTGGATGGATGGATGGATGGATGGACGGATCGGTGGATGGATGGATGGGTTGGTGGATGGATGGATGGATGGATGGATCGGTGGGTGGATGGATGATGGATGGATCGGTGGGTGGATGGATCAGTGGGTGGATGGACGGATGGGTTGGTGGATGGATGGATGGATGGATGGATGGGTTGGTGGATGGATGGATGGATGGGTTGGTGGATGGATGGATGGATGGATGGATGGATGGATGGATGGATGGATGGATGGATCGGTGGATGGATGGATGGATGGATCGGTGGATGGATGAATGGATGGACGGATCGGTGGATGGATGGGTTGGTGGATGGATGGATGGATGGATCGGTGGGTGGATGGATGATGGATGGATCGGTGGGTGGATGGACGGATGGGTTGGTGGATGGATGGATGGATGGGTTGGTGGATGGATGGATGGATGGGTTGGTGGGTGGATGGATGGATCGGTGGATGGATGGATGGATGGATGGATGGATGGATCGGTGGATGAATGGACGGATGGGTTGGTGGATGGATGGATGGATGGATCGGTGGATGGATGGATGGATGGATCGGTGGGTGGATGGATGGATGGGTTGGTGGATGGATGGATGGGTTGGTGGGTGGATGGATGGGTTGGTGGGTGGATGGATGGATCGGTGGGTGGATGGATGATGGATGGATTGGTGGGTGGATGGATGCATGGATGGATGGTCTTACCTCCAGATGTAAGCCTTGGCCATGATGCTCTCTAGACGATCACTGAACTCAAAAAATGTGTCCATCTTGAAAACAGGTGAGGAAATGTGAGCCAGATGAGAGCCAAAGTACATTTAATAGGCGTTGTTTATTGTCTCATTCATCTAAACATTATTTAAGTAGATTTACCTTCAGTAGACGATTGAGTCTGAAGGCAGATTTGAATCCAAATTGGATGTACAACAAGTCAAATGGAAAGACTGACACCACGTCTGCCTGTGAAAGAGACAGACAGCTGTAAGGTCGCTGACTCTAATTAAGTACATAACTTCAAAGCTCAAGGGATTTAAGTGATCATACCAGGAATCTCTCTGAATCTCTGTAGTGCTTCTTTGTCATCACTCTGTCTTTCTGCAAGGGAATAAAAGTGACTTTGTCATTCAGGCCAGTGTTTTTCTCTGTCAGCAGTCAGGATCATTTCCCACTTACAATGATGTCTCCTCCTTTGACGAACTGTTTGCGGGGTTGGGAGATGACAGAGTCCACCAGGTAGATGATGTCAGCCAACACATCCAGGGTGAACCAGTAAGGGATGGAGATCTCAGTGTGGTAGGGGAAGCACAGGCGGGCCGTGATGAACCACGTGTTGTAGTTAAAGGCCACAGTCACCAAGCTTAGCCATGCAATGTAGCGACGGTCCGTGAAAGGGTCTATGGTTTGCCCAAACACAGAGTCCATCAGGTCCTCGAGTGGCTTCAACACAGTGTCCACCACTGACCACATTGCCTCGGATATCCTGGTTCTCATACTCTTCTTCTCCTCCTGCTGTTTGGCCTCTGCTGCCTTTTGTTCTGCTTTCTTTTGCTCATCCTCCTTTTTCTTCTTCTCCTGCTCCTCTTTTTTCTTCTTGTCTGCCTCCTCCTTCTTTATCCGTGCCTCCTCTGCCTGTTGTCTCCTTTCCTCTATGACTCTGTTGTAGTCGTCTTTGCGTAGCAGTGGCGCTGAAAGGATAAAGGGGCTGAGTGAGCAACAGTTAAATATTAAGAATTAGTTTCCTTACTGCCCCATGAAAACAATAACATTTTTTTTTGATTTTTGATTTTATTGATTAGCATTCAAATTCAAATCTCAGTGAAAACAGTGAAAAAAAAAAACAGTGAAAATAGAACAAAAATCTACCATAAAGAAAGAAAGCATGAGACAAGGCTAATCAAAAGGTATTGGCTGAAGCATTTGCTTATTACGCCAACCCTTTTCACAAAATATCTTTTTGTATGCAGCTCCTGTACATAGGGCTTGAAGAAAATAATAAAACAAAGCAAAAACCAAACAAACAAACAACAACAAAAAAAAAAAACCCAAAGAAAAAAAAACTTTCCACCTTAGATAAGTAACTACATCAAAGCAAAAGAATCAAGAGGTTATTTTTTTTCTCCTTTTTGCTCTTTTCATTCTTGATTTATATATTTTTCTAATACTCTATTTTTAAACATGTTTTTAAACAAGGAAAATGAACTACACCACAGATATTAGAAATATTAGATACATCCACAGATATTAGAAATATTAGAAAATCTGCAGCACTGAATGGTTTTGTGTTGGCACTCACTGACAGGAGGGGTTATCTCAGGGGATGAAGCATACTGATCAGTCACTTTCTCCTTGAAGAGCTGCTTTCTTTCTCTCATCTTCATGATTATGGCTCTGAGGTGCTCATCTGAGTACTTGTTGATGACTATGGGGGGAGGTGGAGGGGGGACTCCCTCCTCTCTGAGGAAGCAAAATAAGAAAGTTGCGCTGTTATTGGCAGTGAGTGAGTTTCTGATGTAGCGAGGATAGAAAAATCATAAAAACTCCTAAAAATTCCTGATGTGAATGAGGAATTTCAACCAATTAAAAAAAAGGAACAAATCAGGAAAAGTTGTGTAATAATCAGAGACTCCACTCGGCATTAATGATTCAACACCTGTTCTACTCCAGCATTTAAAGTTGCCTAGAGGTAAGATTTTACTCTGAAAAATCTGGAACTTTACTTTAACATGCATTAAGAGGTTTTCTGGTCATGTAGCAGTCACATTGTACTGACACACAACACAAAACTATCCACAACACTACACACTACTACACAAGACAACCAGAGATGTAATCCGATTACTTTTTTCAAGTAACAAGTAAAGTAAGGGATTACTATTGCAAAAAAGGTAATTAGATTACTGTTACTTTCCTGTGAGCATGCTGCGTTATTGCGTTACTAAAACCGTGATTTTTTTTTGCAAGAGTGTCTCATGACAATGACGTAAGTGAGTGCGACGTTTGTGGCAACAGCTGTGTGCAGATCAACAATGGATAATAGCTGTATCCCAAAACGTCGGCTGCATCCTTCGGAGGACCCGGCTTTCGCAGTCTACGTGGGCCGGGTCCTCCGAAGACCGAGAAGGCTGGAAGTGCGAGGCTGTGAAATAGGACGGTCTAGCCTTCAGATTTTCGTCTTTGTCGGTGGAGTTTAACAAACTCGGCCGTCTGCTCCTTGCTATCTAAAATATAACAGGACACTGGCGTAAATTCTCGACTGTCTCACACTTCTTTTTATGACGTTTATTCAGCAGTGTGAAAATCCCGGAGGAACCCACCCGATGGATTAATAAAGTTTTATTTAATCTAATAATCTAATAACTTTGATCTCAGCCAAACCGATTTACTCCGGAACAAATAAAACACAGAAAAAAGGCAAACAATTACATTTTTAAGTTATCCGAGTGACTTACATATTATGTTTAACCCGAGTAGCGAAAGAGCGGGGGTCTGAAAACGATGAAGCCGGGAGTCCGCTGCTCTCACCGGCTCGACCGGCGCACTTTTGCAAATATGCGATGTCTTGATAAACCAAGCAGATATTTGAAATGTACACAGCTACTTTCTCGCCTGAAAATATGTTAAAAGTTTATTTTGTGACCCAGAAAGATTAATAAGAGTAATTTTAAAACTTAGTAGTGGCTTAGTAGTAGTGTTGGAAACTGAAATTGGCTGGGCCGTGCTATGAATTCTGGGATATGGTGGGCCATGAAGGACACACCCGACCCTGTCACTACTCGATCCGTACTGGAAATCCGATCGGTACCCCACATGCGCATGAAGCGCCTTGAGGCGACTTTTGTTGTGATTTGGCGCTATATAAATAAAATTGAATTGAATTGAATTGAATTGAAAAGGTGTCTACTTCCGGTCGAAGCGTTTTACGATAGTTACGGGTCAGAGTATCTGTTAAGATGTTAGGAATAATAAGTATCTCTTAAAATGTTTCCAGTAATGAAGCATTTCAGTACAATGTAGACAAAAACGGAAAATAAAAAGATAGTTACGGATCAGGACTCCCCGATCCTTACTACGCATGTGCAAAGTTGGACCATACAAATCGGGTCTACCTGATCCGTACCGCGCATGTGCAGGGGTTTTCTTCTTCTTCTGTTCATATGATGGCAGTTTACTCCCCAGTGTAAGAGGATACTGCCACCTGCTGACTGAGCGAATGAACCCTATTGTAAACTGATTTAACGTCATTACAAACGTGTTTTAAATTTGATTTAGTGATAGTTGAGTGTGTTTATGCTTGTCTGTGTGGAGAGGATTGATTGGAATAGCGATGATGATGTCTGCTATCATTGTCAATTGTTAGTAAGCAGTTCATCTGGCTGATGAATCTACATGTGACATATTACAAAGTCTGTATTATTAACTCTGTAATTAGGCGCTATTCTTCTTATTTTACGGCGCTTAACAGATACTCTGACCCGTAAAATGCTATCATAAAATGCTTCGACCGGAAGTAGACACCTTTTGCGCATGCGGGGTACCGATCGGGTTTCCAGTACGGATCGGGTGGTGACAGAGAGTACAGGGAGTGCAGAATTATTAGGCAAATGAGTATTTTGTCCACATCATCCTCTTCATGCATGTTGTCTTACTCCAAGCTGTATAGGCTCGAAAGCCTACTACCAATTAAGCATATTAGGTGATGTGCATCTCTGTAATGAGAAGGGGTGTGGTCTAATGACATCAACACCCTATATCAGGTGTGCATAATTATTAGGCAACTTCCTTTCCTTTGGCAAAATGGGTCAAAAGAAGGACTTGACAGGCTCAGAAAAGTCAAAAATAGTGAGATATCTTGCAGAGGGATGCAGCAGTCTCAAAATTGCAAAGCTTCTGAAGCGTGATCATCGAACAATCAAGCGTTTCATTCAAAATAGTCAACAGCGTCGCAAGAAGCGTGTGGAAAAACCAAGGCGCAAAATAACTGCCCATGAACTGAGAAAAGTCAAGCGTACAGCTGCCAAGATGCCACTTGCCACCAGTTTGGCCATATTTCAGAGCTGCAACATCACTGGAGTGCCCAAAAGCACAAGGTGTGCAATACTCAGAGACATGGCCAAGGTAAGAAAGGCTGAAAGACGACCACCACTGAATAAGACACACAAGCTGAAACGTCAAGACTGGGCCAAGAAATATCTCAAGACTGGTTTTTCTAAGGTTTTATGGACTGATGAAATGAGAGTGAGTCTTGATGGGCCAGATGGATGGGCCCGTGGCTGGATTGGTAAAGGGCAGAGAGCTCCAGTCCGACTCAGACGCCAGCAAGGTGGAGGTGGAGTACTGGTTTGGGCTGGTATCATCAAAGATGAGCTTGTGGGGCCTTTTCGGATGGAGGATGGAGTCAAGCTCAACTCCCAGTCCTACTGCCAGTTTCTGGAAGACACCTTCTTCAAGCAGTGGTACAGGAAGAAGTCTGCATCCTTCAAGAAAAACATGATTTTCATGCAGGACAATGCTCCATCACACGCGTCCAAGTACTCCACAGCGTGGCTGGCAAGAAAGGGTATAAAAGAAGAAAAACTAATGACATGGCCTCCTTGTTCACCTGATCTGAACCCCATTGAGAACCTGTGGTCCATCATCAAATGTGAGATTTACAAGGAGAGAAAACAGTACACCTCTCTGAACAGTGTCTGGGAGGCTGTGGTTGCTGCTGCACGCAATGTTGATGGTGAACAGATCAAAACACTGACAGAATCCATGGATGGCAGGCTTTTGAGTGTCCTTGCAAAGAAAGGTGGCTATATTGGTCGCTGATTTGTTTTTGTTTTGTTTTTGAATGTCAGAAATGTATATTTGTGAATGTGGAGATGTTATATTGGTTTCACTGGTAAAAATAAATAATTGAAATGGGTATACATTTGTTTTTTGTTAAGTTGCCTAATAATTACGCACAGTAATAGTCACCTGCACACACAGATATCCCCCTAAAATAGCTAAAACTAAAAACAAACTAAAAACTACTTCCAAAAACATTCAACTTTGATATTAATGAGTTTTTTGGGTTCATTGAGAACATGGTTGTTGTTCAATAATAAAATTATTCCTCAAAAATACAACTTGCCTAATAATTCTGCACTCCCTGTAATATGACCGTGCAGCGTTTAAAGCGTGTAAGTACTGACCTTACTTTGAGTTTGATTCTGTAAAAAGTGACAAAAACATTAGGGTCTGCTGTTCACTGCGTGGGAAGAAAACTTCTTTTTACAGTGAAAAAAACCCTAAACTTCCGAGCAAGCGCCGAGTGCGCTGCCACAGGAATGTGAAATTCACAGAGAAACTGCTGGATCCTTCCACTGACATGACGGCTGCGGCACACCTGCACCAGAGCAAACCTCCGCCTGCCCCACTCCTGCTAAACAGGTGAAAATAGAGCAACAGGGCCGCTGAGTTTTTGATTTTATTTATTTTCTGCTGTGTTTTACTTGCATCTATTTGAAAGAGTGAGTGTAAACATAAAAACCTATTTTATTTTATGTGCTGGAATGTGCAGAAAATAGGTTTAAATGTTAAACAATTTTTTTCCAGTCAGAGAATGTTGCATATACTTTAATTTTTGGTTGATGCATAAAGTTAAAAGATTAAAACTAATAAAACAAGTTTTAAAAAGAGACTTTTTCATTTGATTACATTTTATATAATGGATGATGCAGAAAAAGTAGAATTGGGCTGAAAGATCTATTGCTTTATTACCTATTCAGGTCATAAATCATGTTTTTAAAAAGTAACTAAGTAACTAATTACTTTCATAAATAAGTAATTAGTAAAGTAACGGGATTACTTTTGGGGGGAAGTAATCAGTAATTAGTTACTGATTACTTTTTCAAGTAACTTGACCAACACTGAAGACAACACATTAACTACACGCTCTCTCTCTCTTTTTCTGCTGTCTTTCTTTCTCTCTTTCTCTCTCTCTCTCTTGCTGTCACTCCTAAAACTTCACCCTCTTCCTAAACAAATATAATTTTTTGATTGGTCAGCATGGTACATTTTTCCACCAACACGAACGGGCTGTTTTTTGTTTAGTTTTTTAATTTTTTGGTCATAAGCAGAGAGTGCTTGCTAGCGCTGTCCTTAGACGTTAACGTGACGAAACTATTCAGGAAAAAACGCCGCGTATATATTGTTTATCAGGATTCTGGTTTTACGTGGCCTATCTGCACAATTTAAAAACTGGTATATATCACCCTGTTGCTTTGTCATCTTTAAGTGGTCACGTGATTAACTTACCACGACTACTTTATTCTTCCTCAGTCAAACAGCAGCACTCATGCAATTGTTTTGCCCCCCTGAGCTCCAGGTGTTGTGCCAAAAAGTGATCGTCTGCCAGAAAGTGATTGCCGTCCGCGAGAGCGCTCGCAGCTGCTTAAAGCTGTAGCGCCCAGATTACTTACGTAGACAGCTACTTCCGTGCAACTGATATAAGGTGCAGTAAGCTGAACACAGCTTCAACTGTCTGTTTGTTGAAAAATAGTAACGCATCCGCGCCGCATTTTCTTGTTAGTAATAATAATGGATTGGATTTATATAGCGCTTTTCAAGGCACCCAAAGCGCTTTACAATACCACTATTCATTCACTCTCACATTCACACACTGGTGGAGGCAGCTACAGTTGTAGCCACAGCTGCCCTGGGGCAGACTGACAGAAGCGAGGCTGCCATATCGCGCCATCGGCCCCTCTGGCCAACACCAGTAGGCGGTAGGGTAAAGTGTCTTGCCCAAGGACACAACGACCAGGACAGAGAGCCCGGGGATCAAACCGGCAACCTTCCGGTTACAGATATGCTTCCCAACCCCCTGAGCCACGGTCGCCCCTTAAAGTAGTAACAGTAACTGCGTTGTAACGATAGGAATAGTAATTAGTTAGATTACTCGTTACTGAAAAAAGTAACGCCGTTACTTGTAACTCCGTTATTGCCATCACTGATAAAGTATAATACACATTTAAGGTATATAAATGTAGAAATATTTGATTCAGTGCATTGCGACCATCCTCAGTGTTTATTTCAGTTTACAATCGTTCCCTTTTCATTCAGGACCCAGCTCAGTACCTGTGATTTGAAACGCTAAAAAGAGTGAATCACAGAGAGAAATAACTTGTGACATAAGAAGGATCACATTACACGGATAAATGCAATCAGCCAAGTGGTGCTCACTGCAGAGCCAAATGGATGGAGTCCAGCTTCACCTGTTTGTGGTTAAGGTTAGGGCACTTTGGGTCAGGGAGGACAGATCTAGAGGTCAGGCCAGGCTAGGCCAATAGCGGTCTTCCACTTCGGCCCGAGCTGTGAGAATGATGGATGCTCTCCCTCTAGTGGATAAAATTCTGTAGTGCCTTTGACAGAACAATACACCATGTTTAAACTGACACATCCAACATGCTGAGATCAGGCCCTGCAGTCAAATTAAAGTCAGTACATTTTCACACTTAATTGTCAGGTTGTTTTTCCATCGTTTCTTTCATTGTTTTCAGTGTGTAAATGGTACACTGTGCTGGGTTGGAGTACCGCCCCTGGTTTGTGGAAACTAAATGAAAGAAAGTTAAAGAAAGTGAGCCAACGCCGTGGTGACACCGGTTCTGGTAGGAAGCCTTTGCAGACTTAATCAACCCTAAAGGCGATGCAGCATTTCATCTCACTAATATGCCTCATAAAAGAAGAAGGACACATACTTGGGCGGTTTATATATGAGAAGGACACAGAGTAAACCACACACACTTCAGGTTTTGTGTAGCACTGGCAGTAAAAACTCCCAGTCTAGCTCTTCTGTAGAGTACCTCAGGATCCCCTCTGAGCTCTGACACTATTTATTCCACACATTACTTAAGCTGCTGGCTGACACTGACCCCACCACCACCACCACACACACACACACACACACACACACACACACACACACACACACACACACACACACACACACACACACACACGTACGCTACCTGTCCTCCACCTGGAGCCTCTGGCTCTTGCCACCATTGTTGTGTCATATATATCATATCCTCGTTGAAATCCAACCTGTGCTTAGAACTACGAGGATCAGCCGTTGCTGCCTCTACCTGTCGCCTTCATAGTGTTTATTGAGGGACCAGAAGCAGCTCTGGTGAGCTCCTTAAAACCTAAAGAACTGAAAATCTTTTAATCCACTTTCAGGCCATCCCTCTTTTAATATGCATGTTGCTCCAGCAGGTAAAGATCTCACATGCTGCGCTTATCTCCCCGGGCACCCTCCCTCCCTCTCCGCCCTCTTGCCAGGGAATCTGATTAATTAGCGTCCATGGGGTGATTACTTTGATATAGGTTTGTGGTGTCACTTGGCAGGTGTGTGTTTGCAGTGAGCTAAAGTGGAGTTTGGAGGCTGGGCTGATATTCTGAGGATAAACACACTGTAACTAATCTCTGTAAACGCTTTTGACTGTCGGTGCACCCGCTTTCAAATGAAATGTACCTGGAAAAAATTAGGTAGAAGAAACAACACTGCAAGCGCAGGTCTTACCCCTCAGCTCCAGCTTGATCGGGGTTTGGTGGAGGAGCTGGAGCCGCGGCTGGAGCTGGGGCAGGAGCTGGTGCCGAAGCTGGTGCCGGGGCCGCTGATGGTGCTGGTTCAGGGGCTGGGGGTGGTGCCGGTGATGGAGCTGATTCTAAGAAAGGGGAAAAAAATCCTACGTTTATTTTGGCTTTTCAAGATTGTTAGAAATGGTCCTCACCTCCTGGAAGAAGAATAAAAAAATGTTTGATCTTACCTAATTATTTATTTTGCATCGTTTGTTTTCCTGTAAAGCATTTCTTTTAGACATCTTTATAAAAATATTACACATTTAGAAATATAACCGTAACAATACATTAGATTAAGTTTTATATTTATAATGGTTTCTGTTTTCCCATTTATTTCTTTTAATTGCTAATTTCCTCATCATTGTATTATGTGTTTTCCTTATAGTCCCTTTAGTCTTATAACTGCATGTCATCCATCTGTGAAGCAACTACGAACTGTAAATGTGTTCATCCTTTTTTTGGCATCTTTGCTGCACTGGTTATGTGAAACCATTTTTATTTAGTTCATCATCTATTAAAGATTCCTGTAACATCTGTAAAAGAGAGAGACAAGACGCTGAATATGACATTTGAGGGGTTGATTATTAGCTGGCCGTGTTTCTGTCCGGCTTTCAGACACATTAGGCAACCGTGGGATCAGCAGAATGAAGTAACAGAACCTGGATGGATGATGGAGACAAACCTGATGTTATTCACTCCGGCTCCAAAAGGCCATTCAAACTTTCAGCAACACAATCAACAAATCAGTGAAATTCCATTTCTTGTCGAGCTCAGCAGTCGAGGAAACTCAACTAAAATGGAAACGGTCAGCAGGCGCGAGAGAAGTCGTCCAAGGCTGAACGTTTCATATTGGACATTTGTCCAAAGGCTTTCTCTTATTTTGGTCCCTTTTTGTCACTCGTTTGACTGTTTGCGCTTTATAACTATGACTATAACTATTATAACTACAGCTTTATACAAATAACAAGAATAAACAGAATAATACACGAGGCTGACTGAAGTGTGGAGGTGTTTCAGTAACACTGTGTTTCACTGCAGTATCTAATTAGCAAATACATTTGTAAAGAAGCTTATTATACAGTAAAACGTTACATACTTATTTCCCTTGTAATGGCATAAACAAGTGTTGTATTTATGTGGATGGATATTGGTGGATTTAGATGTGGGTGTTTGGCCTATTACGTTGATTTGTCAGTTGCATTTGTATTAGTATGTCTTTTAAAAAAAATGATGATGCATATGTTTCTATTTGCTCGATGACCTGTGCAGGGACAACAAACTGTCATGTTAGATGAATAGTTTTTGTACACAGTCCCTGACAAATAAAGAGGCAAACCAAAATGAAGCGAAATTTAAAATAATCCATATTTTCTCATGTTCCCAACATATTAACAGTCAGTCTTGTTTTAATTTCACAGGATGGGACAAAAAAAAGGAACTGGGTAAACTTTTCAGCCGTTAGAATGACTCACCCTGTGGTTTGTCCACTTTCTTGTCTTCATTCTCCTTCTCAGCTGGCTTCTCCTCCTACACGACAAATCAACATTTTTTTTCTTCACAAAATCTGACGCCTGGCTCCATTTGTCAAACAGTGGCCATTAAGAGTGACGCTTTAATTTCAGTGGCAGTTTTAAAGAATGGTGAATTCAGCGTTTGACAAATGACTGCCTCCCCTGATGGACACTTTTAAAAACAGGCTGCGTTCATGATGAAACAAATTTCAAAGTGCCCGTTTGGGTAATGAGTGATTTCAATGAGGTAGTGAAACAATTTTATTTGGGTTTTTTTTCTGTTTTGCTGCCAGGGTACAGAGCAGCTGGTTGAATGATAGAGGCAGACGAGACGCCACTGCTCATGTCTGTAACCAGTCAAAAATCTGGTTGACAATAACGATTTATTATAGTTAGTCTAATAACTGAATATACAGGCGGAACACATACCTTGGCTGGAGGTGGAGGTGGAGCTGGGTCAGGGGCTTTGCTAGTAGTCCCAGAGCCCTCTGGCACCTGCGGGCTGCTAAAGAGACCCTTCAACTTTGCAAACATGTCTAACGACCTACGAGTGCATCAGCCGTCCTGCCTGCTGCTTGTATGAGGGGAGTGTGGCGGGAGGCAAGGATCAAAACGATCCCTCAACTAGCCTGATCCCCTTCACTCCGCCTACCTTTTCTTCTCCACCTGTTTTAATTCAGCGTGTCCTCATAACCAAATTGACCCTAATTGCATTACTGTATTTAGCAGGACTAATACTCTTGCACTGAGCATAGCCCCCACCATCAGCAGTGACATGTCAGCCCATCCCTCAATTGGCTTAGGGGTGACCACTAAAGCAGGGAGGGCTGCTTAGCATGCGTGCGAATGTCTGTGGAGCACACTGTCATTCTTCTTATTGTAAGTGACACACTCTCGAGTCATGATACACTTTAAAAAACTGCCATTCCCGTTGAATGTATCATTGTAAAAGGATGGAAGACAGTGATCAAACAAAGTCCACATAGTGGGTTTGAATGACCCAACTAGATATACACCAGCTCACTGAGAGGTCAAAGTGACTCTGTCCTTGTGTCCTTTCACTGAGTTAAAATGTGGTCATGAGTGCGTCATGCCCGCTGCTCTCATTTACTCACTGTAGTACTTTGCTGTCTGAAGCAGGGCAGGAGGGAATCAAACAGGCTGATCTGCTTCTCATACAACCAACTCCAGTCTTGCCGCGGTCTCAGTGCAGGTAATCAGCTCATGTCCATGGCCAGTTTGGAGATGGCTTACGTGTGGACCTGGGAAACATTTTTAGAGCTAAAAACAAAACTAAAAGTTGTTGAGAGCTTCTCTGGGCTAAGTGTGTGTTTAATTTAGTCTGGGAGTTGTTGTTTAGTGTGCAGTCGGGAGTGCAAGGCACAGCTCTCGCATCATCAGCACTTTTACTAATCTCTCTAAACAGATACCTGCAGATGGCCAACGGCAGCAGCACTGCAGCTTGCATGTTGGCTGCAGGGTCAAACTATTCATAGCATTCAGCAAAACGAAGCAGTGATCGTGATGCTGTTGTCTTCACTCTGGCTATGAGGAATTCATTCATATTCTTTCACAGCTAAACTTTCAACATGATGAGAGGTCCACTGTTTAACAGCTTACGTCAGTCACAGCAAGACTGAAAAGACACTTCAAAGTAAAAACAGAAAATGATTGTAATTGTATGATGGCGCTGGTTTGTAACTGTGCCACTCTGAAGTCTTTTTCTTTCACATTTAGAGCTAAATGTTACAGATAACCATAATTATAATGGTTCATACTTCAGAGCTACAGTGCTGTGAAAAAGTATTTTTCTTTCCCCTTCCTGATTTCTTAGGTTTTTTTGTGGATATTTTTCACACATGTTCCAGATCATCAAACTTTAATATTAGACAAAGAGGGAAAAGCCACCCAAACCTACCTGTCATTGTGTGAAAAAGCAACTTCCTCTCTTTTTAAATTAAACATTAACTGTGATTATTCACATTTTTTGGAAAGCTGAGTTTTGTTTCAATAGCACTCTGAGTTGGTGAATTAGCAAATCACTTAAACAGAACCTGTCAGACAAAGTAAAGAAGGCTAAAAGATCTCTAAATGTAGCGCACCACACCACGATCTAAAGAAACAGCTGAGTCACCGATATCTATCAGTCTGGAAAGGATCACAGAGCCAATTCCAAGGCTTTAGGACTCATGAACCACAGTGAGAACCATTATCTACTGAGGAAGGTTTGAGTCCCGTTACATCTGGAGTAATTCTGCCAGAGGTTTCTTCCTGTTAAAAGGGAGTTTTTCCTTCCCATTGTCACCAAAGTGCTTGCTCATAGGTCATGTGATTGTTGGGTTTTTTCCTCTGTATGTATTATTGTAATATAAATTGAGGCAACTGTTGTTGTGATTTGATGCTGTAGAAATAAAATTGAATTGAAAAACTGAATTAAAGCTGAAATAGACGCACTTCCTCACCTGGCCTACAGATGGCAGTACTATGAGACCTAAAACATTAAATCCACTGCAAATGTCTTGTACAGTCATACTAACTGAGTCGTTCCATTATATTTTTGTTGCAGTAATGAGAATCTGCCTCAGCTATAACCAGAATTCCTCTGGTTCAGCAGCCACCAGCCTGATTTAAGAGAGCAAACCTATCTTTAACTTTAACCCAAACATAAAGTCTCTGTGTTATTCGAGGCCATGCTAAAGACATGTGTTTAGGCTTCTTGTAACTTCCTGATAGGATGCAAGAAGGATAAACTCAGAGGCGTGAACTTCTTAACATTTCTATTTCCACATACTCAATTTTTAAAAAAGATTTCCTCCACATTTTATGTGAAGACATCATGCAAAATGTCCAATTTAGTTTTATCTCACAAAAATACTCAGTCCAGATCTGAAACTATATTTTATTCCAAAGTTAATCGCATTGAAGTTGGGCCAAGGCTGACCTCTGGTAAATTTTCATGCAAATCAGTCCATAACTTTTTGAGTAATCCGCCAAACCAATTACCTTCCTAATAGGGACCTGCTCATCGGAACACTGGGGCCATCCTAAATGCATTAAGCTGATTTCATAGTCACTGTGGCACCTTTTTGGAACCTGCAGAAATATGGTTATTTTCACCCACAGATCTCACTTTATTGTCATTGTCATTTTCTTTCATGCTTTCCTGTTTTCATTTAGCCCTTATCACAATGAAACATACACACTCTCAGTTGTCATTAAGAGTAGAATTGCAGCACTATCACCCACTCAGCTCATATTATGCTTTTCTATGCCTGTTGTCACGCTGAGGAATGACCCACAAAATGCCAGCGTGATGCAGATGGTGGCTTGACTCAGTCACGGGCTTTGTGCAATGTATCTCTGAGCGGTCTGAAGGACCATCGACTTCGTTTGAGGTACACGAGAGGATTTGGAGTTCAGGAAGGTGTAGATGACGTTTTCATGCCCTCTACTGTCCATTTATACAGGGAGATGGGTATTGGTATCTGCTCCTTTTCCATTAAACCAAGAGAGTTGGGCCTTTAGCCCTTAACATTGTATTTTTTTTTAATTCAAGGGCATTATCCTTAAAACACAGTAAAATACAACAAAAAAAGGATGTTTAATAACGTTTAATAGTGCAATAAAATGCCAGGCTGAACCATCCAACACACAAACACACATTTACTCCTGTCAGTCAGCAGCACAGTGACAGCATACCTTGTCAGTGAAACAGCTAGAAATAAATTTATAGCACAGAGTGGAAGCGGCTGAGTTGCTCACTGTGCTAATTGGTGTAATACAGAACAGCTCTCAAAAGGGGGGTCTAGAAATGATAAGAAGGCCTAACTGAGGGAGGCTAGTTCAGAGAATAATCACTGTGAGAAATGCCATCATGATTACTCCTTTATCAATGCCATAAAATCTGTTTGGCTACTACGTGAGGGGCCTCCATTCAGTAGGAGACAATAAGGCAACAATTTGTTCCAGCGAACGAAGCTGTTTAAAAGACTGCTTCAAGTTAATGAAAAAAAACTTATTCCACTGTCTAAAGTAGTAGAGATGTTGTGTTACTGATTTACCTGATGACATGGAAAATTAATAGAAATACACAGAGAGAGGGTGCGGAATACTTATACGTACATACAGCAGAGGCAACCAAGTAGATTTATTTTATTCATTTAAATATTTCAAATGTGTTTTCCTTAAAAATTAAATGCATTGTGATATAAGCAATCAATGGTAAATGGCCTGTATTTATATAGCGCTTTCCTAGTCCCTAAGGACCCCAAAGTGCTTTACATACCCAGTCATCCACCCATTCACACACTGGTGATGGCAAGCTACATTGTAGCCACAGCCGCCCTGACAGAGGCGAGGCTGCCGGACACTGGTGCCACCGGGCCCTCTGACCACCACCAGTAGGCAACGGGTGAAGTGTCTTGCCCAAGGACACAACAACCGAGACTGTCGAAGCCGGGGCTCGAACCGGCAACCTTCCGATTACAAGGCGAACTCCCAACTCTTGAGCCACGATCGCCTCAATGCCTCAAATCACCAAAAAAGTCATTAGGTACAGCAGTGCTGGGGTGGAGGAATATTGTTGAACATATATAAATTTAGTTTGCCCACATGCACTTTGCTATATAAAGATGTAGCTAACATTGACTAGCTGGGACCACACCCTTATTTTAGGTTTGACAGCATTTCTTGAAGGGGGTGTCATACATAGACAGAACCGGAAGGGATGTGTATGGAGGTGTGGTCCCGCTCCCTGCATTCAACAACTACCTTGTTTTAGTTGTGGTAGCAACCTGGGTTATGTGCCACTTCAGCATCTTCGATGTACTATTGCTGTGTGATTTATTACTATTAATGAAGGCTGCATTACAACCTGCTAGCTGCAAATAATCACGTGCAGTTCTGAAAGCAGATAGAATGAAAACATATTACTGATAAAGAAATAGTTTTCTATGCCAAACCACTGCAAAAATTGCAGCCTTACCTAATGTCCAGCCTACTGTGACTCATTTTATATTAAGATTTAAAAATCTAGTTGGTATTGCTTTCAGAACTGCACATGATTATTTGCAGCTAGCAGGTTGTTAATGCTGTCCATCAAGTCTAACAGTCTGCGGTCTATTAACTAATCTCAGCTAACGCCAGCTAACAATGTTAGCTCAGTGGCGAGTAGCCTTCAGTAATTATAATAGTATTCAGAATACCTTACTCACATTGAGTAACCTAACAGAATATGTTACAAACCAGATTTTGGGCCATGTATTCTGTAATCTGTAGTGGAATACACTGGTAATACAAAAAATGTACACATATTTACATATGGTCTTCAGAATTTTTTGGCAGCAGTGTACTAGACACTGATGAGGACATAGTGGAGGAGTGGAACTTCACCATCACTGACTTTGGTAGCTTGAACTTCTTCAGCTGCCGCAGGAAGTAGGTCCTTGTTCATATTTTTCAGGAAATGTAAGAACTACACAGTGTCCACTGGAGAGTTATGCAGGAAGACGAGGTCCTGTGAGGTTTTGTATGTCCTGTTCACAATCAGCTCCGAGCTGTGCTTGATTGGAGATGGGACAGCACAAAGCTGTCAAGCTTTCAGTTATTTCCATAACTACAGAGGTCAATGAGATGCGTCTGTAGCCATTAAATCAAATCAAATCAAAATTTATTTATATAGCACAGCTTGTGAGCCTTGTTTTTGTGGAAACAGGAATATTGTTAGAGGCCTTGAAGCAGGCTGTCAAATGACATGTCTCCAGTGATGTGTTGCAGATGTCAGTGAATTGTGGAGACAGTTGATCAGCACAGTTGCTTCAAGGTGGATGGAAACACCAAATCTGGTCCACGTGCTTTGACAGGGTTTATCTCGGTCTCAAGTATGGAGAGAGGTGTGGGGGGGATAACAGCTCTGTTCCACCGCTTGTCGAAGCAATAGTAGAAGCTGTTCAGGCCGTTGGCTAGGTGTGAATTGTAGGTGAGGTGAGGGGCTTTAGGCTTGTACTTCATTAAGTGAGTATCAGTAGTCAGCATGACCTGCTAATGAAGCCACTCAACTAACGTAATATGCTAATGTTCTCTAATGTGTGCCTTTCTCTTGGTTTTATATATACTTCTCTTGTTTGCCACTGATTCCTGCTCTCTACTATTTATATTTTATTCTTGCACCATGTCATTGTACATGTACAATGACAGTAATTCTATTCTATTCTATTCTATTCTGCATCTTTGTTTTCCAAAGTGCCCACATGTCGACCATAGGTGTATTTGGACTCTCAGGATCTAATGCATGATTAAACTCCCCCCAAACCCAGTTTTGGTAGTGGATGTTGCAGGAGTCACTGCTAGGTAAGCTAACTGTCTGTGTTTAGCTAGCATTCACTAATGCCAAATACTACCATTGCTAGGATTTCAACAGCCCAGAAGTCTCTTATTTTGGAAGGCTCAGCCAGTTTGATGGCTGTTAAAATAAATACTGAGAAATAAATACATTATTAAAACGATAAATAGAAATATCTAACTTGCCATTTGCCCTTTAAGTGCCTTGAGGTGACTGCTGTCGTGATTTAGTAAATAAGTATATACAGTGTTGGGGAGTAACGGAATAAATGTACCGCCATTACATATTTAAAATACAAAATATGAGTAACTGTAATCCATTACAGTAACTGTAATCCAACTGTAATCAATGCCTCTGTCAGTGCGCCCCAGGGTGGCTGTGGCTACAATGTAGCTTACCATCACCATTAAGTAATCCAAAGTATTCAATATATGTTACTCTCATTGAGTAACGTTACGGAATACGGTACAAAACATTTTGGGGCATATATTCTGTAATCTGTAGTGGAATACATTTTAAAAGTAACCTTCCCAACACTGAGTATATAAATAAAATTTAATTGAATTTTCAGACAGACGCAGTCATTAGCTGGAAACTGGTTTCTTTAGTACAGTTGACGGCCTCTGTCACCATCTTGATAAATCTGCTCTTTAACATCATCTAGTGACTCTGTCCACACTCCAAAATGCTTCCTCCTCATCCAACCTTAGCCTCCTTACCTTAGCTGTGAGCTTGTCATTGTTATAACTCAGTGTGGTGGGAGATAGTGTGCAGCTGTCCTCACAAGAGCCGATGGCGTCACAGCATCTGTATACTCATCCAAACTTCCCAGTCAGTGCAGTCCAGACACGCCTGCAGATTCTCCATAGCCTCATTAGTCCACCACCTAATGTATCACTACAGGTTGAGAAAGTTTTAATTTCTACCTGTATGTAGGGTTCAAATTGGGGGTGTTTTGGTGTATATACTCATAGTGGGTAGTTTTCCTGTTTTGCTTTGACAAAGTTTGACTTTCTTTGTCTCTTTATTCACTGCACAACGCTTTTGGAAAATGAATGCTGCATCAGCACATATTACCGTAAATCCCAGACTACAGAGCTTTTTGTAATAAGTGCTTTTTGAGCATTCCTCTGCCGCCTGTACTATGCAATCTGCCTGGGAGTGGAGGGTTTAATCGCCTGCATCTAAATTATATGTCGGTGTTTAGCGTACCTTGGGAGTAGTACAAAATTTATCTTTAAATATCTAGTTACTGAGTGTTGGTGCTTTATAAGCTATCAGTCCTGAATATGCTCTCCTGCCTTTCTGTCTGCTACCAAATGGGGGCAGAGCAACACTTTGTATCTCCTCTTGCCTCCTCTCTCCAACAGATGATGAAAAAATTTTCATTAGAATTAGCCAGATGCTGTTGAGAATTACTCCAAGCTCCAAGAGAAAAAAAAGATAGACACCAGCATGACTTATGAGCATTTTAAAGACAGCAACATCTGGTGCCACTACAGAACTTGCCCCAAGAAAATAAAGAGTCACTAATTTACTGTCAAATCCCAAATCCCAAGGAAATAATAATTAACATCTGATTCTTATAGATGAAGTATTTTGGGGGGCAATGAGTAACTTTAATATTAAAATGAATTTATACACTTCACAGGAAAAATGTATCATTCTTCATTAACATTAAGAAACCTTTTTAATATGTTGACGTTCTTTGAGTACAGTTTCTTCTTCTTATTTGTTACCAAAGCTTAGAAGTGGAAAACATAACACATATGAGTCTTTAAGACCTTCTGTAAAACAGGCACAGTGATGCCATCGTTGGATTTTATTCAGTAATTTGTTTATTATAAAGAATTGGAGTTGAAATAAACCTTTCTTGGGCTTTTCTCGGGGAAGTGAGTGTTTGTGTTCTGAGTGCACATCCTCCTGAGTGACCATGACAAGCCTCCATGCAGGATATTGGTATGTGTTTCCAGGTGTACAGCAGTGAGCCACAGAGCACTGAAGTGTGTCATTGAGAGGGCCTGTGGGGCTTAATGCCCAGCCGCTCGGTGTGCACATTAATCTGAATGAAGGCACAAAGTGACAGGCCTGAGATTTTAGACTGCCCATTAAAGCTTACAGTCACATGTTTCTCACTGTCACAACCGTGGGGCTGGACCAGCAGCTCAGGTGCATTCAGTGGTTGTCCAGCAAACACAGGGAGCTGTGTGGATGGTTGCTTATTAAACAACGATGTGCTAACACCATTTTACATCAGTCTCTAACATCTCGTGCCTCGATATGTGTTTGCATTGTTGTATTTGGATTCTCCCAACACCCACATGCTCTGGAGTTAATCAAGAGTGGCATCTTCAGTCAAAGACTGATTGCACAAAAATGTCTGAGCTCCTCAGGTCTTTTATCAATATCCAGCAATGACAGCGTGATAATTGATATTTATGGATCAAGAGCTTCAATAAAAGTATTTGTTTTGTGTATCTGGCTGATTACACACTCAAAGTGCTTTGAGAGGTCAGGTAGAGTAGAAACCAGTCCATTTACAATTAGAGTTAGATTATGGTGCTTGAATTGGTTGTAAGCTGGACAGTTTTAGAATAAGGAAAAGATGCAAAGGATAAGAGAATAAGAGGAGGGGAGGAAAGGGAGGAAGTAAACAAGGGGAAGTAAAGGAAAGAACAGAAAGGGAGAGACGAAGGATTGGCAGCAGTGTTGGTCAAGTTACTTGAAAAAAGTAATCAGTAACTAATGACTGATTACTTCCCCCAAAAAGTAATCCCATTACTTTACTGATGACTTATTTTCAAAAGTAATTAATTACTTAGTTACTTTGTTACTTTTTAAAAACACGATTTACAACCTCAATAGGTGATAAAGCGATAGATCTTTCAGCCCAATTCTTCATTTTCTGCATACTCCATCATACAAAATGTAATCAAATGGAAAAGTCTCTTTTTAAAACTTGTTTTATTAGTTTTAATCTTTTAACTTTATGCATCAAGCAAAAATGTAATTATATGCAACATTCTCTGACTTGAATAAATTAGTTTAACATTAAAACCTATTTTCTGCACATTCCAGCACATAAAATAAAATATTTTTTGTGTTTACACTCACTCTTTCAAATAGATGCAAGTAAAACACAGCAGAAAATAAATAAAGTCAAAGACTAGCGGTCCTGTTGCTCTATTTTCACCTGTAAAGCAGGAGTAGGGTAGGCGGAGGTTTATCCTGGTGCAGGTGTGCAGCAGCGAAGGATTGCTTGGAAGTTTAGGGGTTTTTTTCGCTGTAAAAAGAAGTTTTCTTCCCACGCACAACGCTAATGGACGCTAATGTTTTTGTCACTTTTTATGGAATCAAACTTAAAGTAAAGTCAGTACTTCCACGCTTTAAACGCTGCACGCTCATACTCTCTCCTCACTCGATATATTATCCACTGTTGATCTGCACACAGCTGTTGTCACGAATGGCGCACTCGCTTACGTCACTGTCATGAGACATTCTCGCAAAAAAATCACGGTTTTAGTAACGCAGTAACGCAGCGTTCCTACGGGAAAGTAACGGTAATCTAATTACCGTTTTTGCAATAGTAATCCCTTACTTTACTCGTAACTTGAAAAAGTAATCGGATTACAGTAACGCGTTACTGCCCATCTCTGATTGGCAGAATGGAGAGAGTGAAGGAAAACAAAGAGGAAAGGATGGGAAGGAAGGAAGGAAGAAAACAAGATAGATTTGCATCAGAAAGATGAATGGAAGAAAGATGGTGAGTGGAACAGAACAGAGCGGTCTGAGAAATGACAAGTGGATGCTCTCCCTTTGACACCGTGATCATTTCTCATGAATGTTGACAGCCCCATATCTTTTTTTCCTCTTTTTTTACATCACTGTCTCACACACCCCTTGGCACCAATCAAATCTTACATGACAAGGCTGTCAGTCAGCGTTAAGCTACAGGTCTCCTCACCATAACACTCTGAGCCTGACAAAGGTCAACTGTTGCTGAAAAGTATTACTCCCTGGGTCAACACTTTCTGAATTAGTTACAGTGACAGTGACACATACAGCCAGATGAAGCTCTGATGTTTCTTGTCAGTGTGGACATTATAGCGGCAAACGACTCGAGGATTAGTTGAACTACATCCTAAACGTCCGCACTACCGAATCCAATTAAGGTGAATCAATAAATGAGTGAATTAAAGGACAGCAAAAAAGAAGAAGGAAGAAAAGTTGACATTTCAGATGCCAGTTAGAGTCTTACCATTCTTATATTTAAAAACTGTAACATGCTAAAGGCCACAGCTTCCTGGAGTTTTCTTGTCACCATGAGGTTTCCAAGACGCCAGCAGAGACTCCAGGAAGCCACGGTGCCCCTGTTTGCCAAGAAACCGTTACAGTCCATATATCTTCCAGTAAAAAACAATTATGTGTGTTTTCCTCTCTGTGTTAGCTCACTATGTTAAAGCTTTCTTCTTTGTCTTAGGACTCAGTGTTACCATAAATGGTGCGAAGGCAAACTCATGCACAAGTATATAATATTAAATCTTGACTTGACTTACAAGGATAAGGGTCAAAAATTCAGCTCCCACTTTAAAATTGTACAGACGAGGTGATGCGTCATATACAGCTGAGTTTCCTGATCTGCATTTTGAAGTTTATCATTGGTATATTGGGTGCAGGTCACTTTTTGGAGCCAGTAGTGGTCCTGTTTGCATGACAACACTAAGTAAGCTGTAGTCAAAAATCTCCTTGTAAATGCTTTGATTGCTTTGGAAAGTTGGTGTGGAAAAAACACCTGCTCACTAAACAGGACTGAAACTGTGAAATGTGCAACACAAACTGGTTTGCACTGCACAAGTTCCACTACCACTCGGTGAGTACATTTCGAATGTTTACAGACGTATTCCCTACAAACTACCAGTGACCAATCAGCCAATCACATGGAGTTTTTTGTTGCGGCACCGCTTTGTCAATGATTTCACCCAATGACAGCCAGTGCCAGGTGACTGCAGGGATCTCAAAGCTGTCCCTAGGTCTGTGTGACTGAGGCCTAACAGAATAAAAAATAGAAACACATACAGTACTTCTTTGATGGTCTGTGCCACATGTCAAACATTTTTTGGATAATTCCATCAAAAATGACCCAAATGAAACCAACAGTGCCCACACAGTCAAGAGATGCAGTTAGTGAATTGAATTAGTGGAGATGAAGCATACAGCGCCCCTGTGTTAGCACCAGTAATGCATACGCACATGTATGAGTAGTTCATTATTTTTTTTGAGTAATGACCCCAACACTGGGTGGCGCGCATGTCAATCAAAGCCACCTCCTCTCCTCTCTTTTTAAGCTTTAACAGATGAGTCTTAACAAATGATGGTTGGATGAGTTTTTAAAAAGGGTCCCGATGAAGACAGAAAATAATAACAAAACATCAAAGCTGGTTTTTGGACCAGGTTGTAAAAAAGGAAGTGACAGTTTAACACAGAAATACACTTTTCAGCCTTGGATGTTGTGACTTGGTTTCCATCTATTTTATTCTCTGTAAGTTTAACAGCACCACTCTGACCGTGTTTTATCTGGCATCTAATCACACAAACGCAAACACGGGCATGCACATGTGAGAACAAGCAGAGGAAGGTGAAGGTTAATTAAAGGCGTGTCTCCCGTCTTGTCTTATGCCACCCTCCACAGATGGAGACACTGATTATATCCTCCCTTTCCTCTCTGAGCACCAGGCTGCATTTTGGCCTCCAGCTGCCTCCCTGCAGAGCACCATTTCCTCTGGATAAAAGTTATAGAACCAACTATCTTCATATCTAGGCTACAAATACCAGCTGTAATCTGTGCACGTGTGTGTATACAAGTGTGCTATTTGTGAGCAATGTAGGACAGTCTGCATAGGCCTGGAATACTGGAAATGATAAGTAATGTAACAGTAATATCCTAAAATAGCAAATACAAGCTGACCTCAGCTGAATATGTCGTATGTTTACAGCAAAAAAACAAACCTTGTACTTAAAAGTGACAAGAAGGCTTCACTTTTGGAACCCTGTGGATGTCATACAGACATGTATGTCAGCAAAAGTGTTTTTATTTTACTGAATTTTCATTCATTATCTTTTATTTATTTATTTTTGTCAGGAAAACTACATTAAATGAACTGGATATGAAACTGGAAATGAAATCAATCTGTGTAGATTTGTGTACATACCTTACATGTAATTTAATATATTTCTTCAAGGTTTCTTAAAGTTTTCTTTAAGCCCCTCCCACCCCGGACTTACTGTATGGTAGCTGGGATAAGCTCCAGCTTCCCCACAACCCCGATGAAGCGGAAGAGGATGGATGAATGGGATTTGATTGACTCCCCTCAAGTGGCCGTTTAAGGAACTGCAGTGTTTGACACTCGCATTGGAGGCTGGAGGTCGGCAGACGGCAACAGCAAAATTATGAAGGAGAGAAAGACTGAAACGTTAGTGTTGTCCTTTAAACTTAGTAATCTGTCAGTTTCATTTCTCAGACTGATCTCATTTTGCTTGTTTGTAATGCTCCTCTCAAATGAAACCCTAGTCGAACAATTAAATCAACGCCTTTTGGGAATTTCTGAAGATGTAGTTTGGGGTAGTGTAGGTGGTTTTATTGTTGCTGTTTATTGTCTCATGATAACTGCCAGATGTACTTTTTTTGTTTGTTTATTTCAAATGAAACAAAAGCTGTAAACACATCCCTTCCTGTGAGCGATGGTCTGTCATAAAAACCAACTATGGTTAGTAACAAATGCGAAAGCTTACATGGGTGTTGTACAGCAGCAGAGAGCAGCACACATCTACCCACTTCTGGGAAGACTGGGGCATTGTGTTAACACAAACCTGAACACAAGCTTGAGACCAGCAAAATGCCAAAACCTCTGCTTATAAAGCTGTTAAAGGTAAAGGGTTTCCCTGCAACACCCTTAGTCAAAGCTTCCTCTTCCCCTCACTCTTGGGACAAATCAGATCTTCTTCCACTGTCCGTCCTCCACCCTACGCCCACACTTTGGCTCCTACTTAGCCCACAGCACCACAGAGGATCATTTCAAACTCTGTTTTCTGAGCAAAGATGAGACAAAGACTGCCTGTGTCTTTGAAGAATACTTACCGACAGAATTTAATGAAAATAGATAAATGAATAAATAAAAGATTTAAACATAGACGACTAATTTCTAAGGATTTTAGGACACTTATTACCTCGACGTGTGTGCATACTGTGTATTATGAACACTATGAACAAGCACATTTTGTGTACCCACTTTTCCTGGAGCCCAGAAATCGTGCAGCTGGACATTCTTATAACACTACCACATATCACATTTATATACACCCACAGGCAATTTAAAGTCTCCATTTGACCTTACCCCCATGCCTGTGGAGTGCAGAATAATACTGGAGGAAAACCACACAGGCATAGAAACGTATGCTGACCAAAAATCTGAATATAATTTTAATGGATTTTATGATTTCAAATAAGCAAGTCTGCAGAATTTTTGGATCAATGTGTTTCATGCAAGGCAGAGAGGGAATTTGGAGATAATGTGGCCCAAATTGATCACTTGACTTTTACAGCAGACCTGCTGAAAGGCATTTAAGATGTGTGTATATGTGTGTGTGTCTGTGAGTGTGTGTGCACATGCAGTACTGCTGACCTTATATCACTTCCAAGTACAATGCAGTTTTTTTTCCACCTATGCCTGCTGCCTCACCAGATTTTTACTTTCAGAGAGGCATGGAGTCCAAATAGTGGCATGTACACACACACACACACACACACACACACACACACACACACACACACACACACACACACACACACACACACACACTCTCTCTCTCTCTCTTTTTCCTGTTCCCGTGAGAGCCTGACTGTGTGCCAGACAGGAATTGCATACATTGTCCCTCCCCACCGTCCTCCTGCTGGGACGCAGCACCTGCCCCTCCACCTCAGCCATGTCGGGCGATGCGTCTTTTCTGGGACAGGATGGGACGGGTGTCCAGCCGCAGTGCTTATGGGTAAATGCCAGGGGACAAAAGCCTTGGTGTGTGAGCTCAGCGGAACTCACGGCTTGTTTTCTGAAGGAAGACAGGACTCCATCTGCTTTGTCTGCGCTTTCACACAGTTTCCCTTCTGATTCTGTCTATTTATGTTTCTTTATGAATCAGCTCTCTCTTTCTTCCCACACTCTCTTTTTTCCCTCTGTTTCATTTGGTCTTTCAGTCTAATATCAGGGTAGTAGATGGACAGGCTACTTGGAGAAATGTCATTGTTTCTTCCTCTGCTGTCTTTTCTTTGGTTACTACCTTGGCCAAGCTCAATGTGTCTGAGTAACCTTCAAAAGCTGTAAATCAGTTTTACCACTATTTTCACTCATGAGTTCACAAATACCAACTCCTTCAAATGCACAAGGACAGTCCATTCACTGTGTTCAAGGTCTTGTTAAGGAACATAAATAAAAAGAAATCTCAGAAAATGCTCGACAAATTAATCTTCACTTATAAGTGTAGCAGTGCAAGAACTCGATGGAGCCTATCCCAGAAGACTTTGGGATCCATTCTGGATAACAGAGCCACTCACATTCAGATATACGGCCAGTGTAGAGTCATAAATTAACCTAACATGCACAACACTGGAGTGTTTGAAAAGGTAAGTCATTTGCTGGGCATGTTTCTCCATTTGTCTCTCGGTAGCCATGGTGGTGAAAACAAGTGAGCACCAGCCGTTGTAAATATCGAGACAGATTATCGTGACTACAGGCTCTGGACACAAACGTGCCACTGCAACATTAGAAACTGTGGCCCATGATGCTATGAGACGTGTTACGGAAAGGTTTACATATTCATCAAACTCAGAAAGTCTAATGTTGATCTCAGTAAATGGAAAGAAATGCCTCCTTCCCTTTACAGATATTAGCAAATATAGTTTTTAAAAGTGACGCAATGTTCAGCAGGAAAGCAGAAAAAATCTTTCATCAAAGCCGACTGTTTACTGTAGCTTTTGGGCTGTGTTAAATATTGATATGACGTGTCACAGCTGGTGAAATGATGCTTAGTGGACAGAGAGTTTTATTGTGGCCAGCTGGTCATGGACATAGGTGGGAGGTAACAAAGTACAAATACTTTGTTACTGTACTCTTTGGAATCTCAGGTTGCTGTAGTAAATGGTAGAAATGTGTCAGCACCACTGGTGTGTGAAATTACAGAAAAAGTAGCAATGCTCTAGTGAAAAAACAGGAACTTTTCTGTCATTTCATTATTTATCTATCACTTAGTTACTTTGGTGTAGTATGACCCACTACACCAAATCTACATCAGATCTTCCAAAGCCATCCAGTGGGCCGGACTGGAGTCTCAGGTGGGTTGATTCTGGCCCCGGGGGCTTATGTTTGACACAGTGACCTGATACATTGACGTTGCTCTGGTGATCTTTAGAAAAGTTTTTAATCAAGTAAAACTGCTAGACTCCTTGTTTTGATTCAGTGCCATAAGTGACAGACTGATCATGTATCTGAAAATCCAGAATCTGTTAGGAAAATGTTTAATCGAATTCATGATCAAGCACCTTTTCCTCCACCTGACAAGTCAGGTGCTGGTGCAGCCAACTCCCTCTGTAGCCTGGTTCAGTAATGCTACCACTGCAGTTCTCCTGTCAACCGGTCCTCATGGTGTTACCATGCAGGACTGCATCACCATCACAGCTGCTTAGAGCTCAGTCTTTGCCCCAACCATCAGTATACCGTTCTCAGACACATGAAATTTAACATATGTGACATATGATGTAACTGCCTAATTTTTTTTTTAAAAAAGCAACATACTTTGAAACATGTATAAAAAACAATAATGAAAAATAACAGTAATCCAATCCATCCTAATGGCACAGTGATGCATTAACATTTATCTTCAGTGTCTTGGTTTACTGCAGCAAGATGCATTTGCTGGATAGCTTAAGCTCACAAATAAATGTCAGAAAATGTCATAGCATCCCATCAAATACCTGAAATATTTCTTTCGCTGCTACAACTAGAGAAAAATGTCTACTTCCCATGTCAGAATAGGAATATTATGCTCTCTGTTACTCTGGTCTGATCATCACGACTGATGTGACCTCACTGATGCTGATGCCTCACCAAAGGGACCGTGGAGAGGCTAACGGAGAGGACAGAGAAGTGAGCAGCTCAGCCTCGACTCTGTTGCCTGGATGCTGCTGCTGAGTGTCACAACAATCTGAATGAGTGAAGACCTGTTGCATGGTTAAGAGAGGAAACAAAGGAAATGTCTGTGTGCTGAACACTGTAAATACTGACAGGGAAGACAAGCATGGTCACATATGTTCTCATGCACACACACACACACACACACACACACACACACACACACACACACACACACACACACACACACACACACACACACACACACACACACACACACACACACACACACTTACCAAAACTATTCTCCTGCTGTTCTCCCTGCTAAGCCGACAGCTCTGCTCTTCTTAAAGTCGCCTATTATCATTATCCATCTATTGACCTCAACACCATTATCTGAAGATCTTAACTCCTCCTATATGTTCCATCATTACTAGAAAGTAATGGCAAGTGGTCTGACCAAGAGCAAATGGGGGATTTACGCAGCGCTGGGGATCCATATTGGAGAGATGCAAGCTCAGGGAAAACTGCAGGAGCTCAAGCAACAAGGTATTTATTAGCAGCCATAGAGACGAGCGCAATCAATAGGCACCATCATGTTAGAGTGGAAATGGAAATTTGATAGCAAGCCTGCTCTGGCTTTGTGTCTGTGTTTGTCTACTAAACTAGGAGCTGTGATCAATATGCAGCAAGTCCTGAAGCATCAGACAGTGACTCATGTCCTAACAGCTCATTGACTGTGCCAGCGTAACCCGATGGCTGCAGCGCTGTCCTGTGAACAGGCAGGAGCTGTGTCCGAGCCTCAGATATGAAATATCGGAACAGATAGTTTTATAGTATTATGGCTCGGGATATTAGTTTTTGTAACACCTGTCATTCCTCAAATTGTTAGTCTGTTGTTGTCTAAGAATTTGCTCTGAATTCTCCAATCGTGTTTAACTGGGTCGGGGTGTGGTGACCGTGAAGGCCATAGCGATGTTGTTTACATCATTTTCACACTCATCAGACCATTCAGTGACTCCCATGAGGACAGAAATATTTCATCGGGGGATAAAGGCAATGATTCAACACAATTCTGTATTGATTTGCAGTGACCCTGCCCTATAACAGGATTAGCAGACATAAACTATACAAGCAGCAAAATGACCCAAGAGCAGATACATCTGCTCACAGTGGAGGTTCAGATCTGGAGCGTTCTCTCAGTGTATGCCACACATGTGCTTGTCCGCTTGTCAGGAACATAGGGATCTAGGGAAGGACGACTCAAGTGAGCATCTAACTTTAATTCCACATCACTGCAGACCAGCGCGACTGAACTCTCAAATGTGCACTTGTCTTTCCTGTCTCCCAGCCTGTTCTTGCCGACACTGTTGGTTTACAACATTTTCAGTCACCTGAAGAAGTGTTGGTCATTAGCTTTTTTTCTCGACTTCACACTCATGCACAGATGCGTTTCAGTCATTAAATATGGGCTGTCGTCCAAAATATCTGACACTATGATGACACTTTGGTCACTGTTCTTCGTGAAGCTGTTCATCCAACAGTGAACCACCTTTCTGTTTGTTGTTTTTTCTTCTTGTAATCTTGGTATAAAATCAGAATCACGTAGAGTCTGCTCAGCACTGTACATACCACTGAGCATGACTGGATGTTAACTGCTGAACTGTACCACCTTGTGTACATTTGTGCAAGCATTCGTGTAATGCTGCACGATGAACACCCAAACAGTGCATAGCTGAAAAGTCTGGCAAACCCTTGAACACCCTCTGATTATGGCTGACCTCCTGCTGACTGGCAACTTTATTCTGGCTGCATTGAATCTATAGAAAAAAGAGCTGTCATTGGTCATTCCTCCAAAATCTCTGCACATTGGACTACTGCGTTCATAGATGGTGGGAAAGAGCACATTTTCCAGCGGACCACACAGGCAGAACTGATTGCACGAGGCTTGACTGATGCACTGGACTAACGGGGTCTGAATGAAAACAATCAAGTATGCATCACCACTGACAGCAGGGCGAGTACAGTGAAAGCCACTTCACTTAACAGCTGGTCTTAGCTGAGTGCAAGCGGTGGCCAAAACACTGTAGCGACTGGTGAGTAGCTTTGGCTTTCAGTAGCTTTAAAGTCATCCACTGACAGATACTTGGGCTGGATTAGTTACAATAAAAACACAATTTTCACACACGGTTACACAATGAAGACAAACAGAACGTGACACATTTGCGAGCTTTTGGAGTGTAAATTTCAGCAATAAAATATACAAACTGGTAAAAACTGAAATAGATTAAAAAAACGAAGTTGTTCAAAATCACATTAAATTATTTTTAAGTGTCATTTTCAATGGACTGTAGAGAATGAAAATAAAAAGATTTTGTAAAGCTTGCGTGTCTTAACTGCGACGATTGAACATACCATCTTCCTTTATTGGCTTATTTCTTTTTAATTTTTTAGTGCGGCACTGAACGGTGGAAGCGTGGGTCTGCTGGCATCTGTGACAGTGATGGCAGCTTTTATTAACACTGGTTTAAAAAAAAAGAAAAAAAGACAGAGACCTGATGGCACCTCAGGAACAACCGTATTTCCCCAAATGCCAGCTTGTTACAGAGTGACCAGCAACATCGGGCTCATCCCAAAAGAAGTGGCAAGAGTGCTGGAAGAACAAAAGACTATTTGTCAAGACATGGCTTTGGACAGAAACACAGACATGTGGTGCCAGCGTTGAAGCACACCGATGTCCCAGAGTCTAAGCGTGAATTATTAGGCCGTAGTTTGTAGATTCTGGTATACCTTGATGAAAAATATGCAGACAAAGTCATTGATGACATGAGTGACATTGTTACCAGAGTCAAATCAAGAATGACGGCTCAGCACATCAAGCCAGACAAGATAAAAACTATTAAAACAAGAGCATTGTCTGAAGTGATAGATGACTTCCAAGGCCAGGCGAGAGCTTCAGGTACAGAAGAAGGTGCTGTTGATGAAATACAACTACCATTTGTGTAGTGAGAAAGAAAAGGAAATATTTGTGTAGTGAGAGATTTCGCCTTTCAAGGAGGAGGCTGAGGAGAGGAGCATCTCTGCTTAAACTTAAACATAAGCCTACAGGTCAAGTCAATACTATATTGTTCCATTTTTTTGTTTAGCATAAGGTTGTAGTTGGGATGTATTTTTAACTATGTACTCACACATATATAATAGTAACTGTTACCTTTAGTAAGAGTAAATGTACTGAACTGTTACTTTGCTTTAAGATTTCAGTTCAATTTAGTTTTACTTATGAAATCACAAAGGTCACATCAAGGTGCTTTATGTTGTAAGATTAAGAACCTAAAATAATATAGAGAAATCCCAACAATCAGAAGGCCACCTATGGGTAAGCACTGGGTGAAAGTGGGAAGGAAAAGCTCCTTTTCAACAGGAAGAAACCTCCATCAGAAGCACCTTTGGGCAGGTGTGGCCATCTGTTAGAGGTGAGGGGAAGGAGACACCGGCTCTTACTTCATTTTATCCCATCCCTTGCCATCATAGCTGTATATCTTTTTTAAATGGACAAGTAAAGAGTCGAGAGTAAACTTTGCAGAGGTTTGTGTATCAGCATAGTAACCAAAAAAAAACCACACAGTAAGCTAACTTGTCTGTAATACGATGTTCTCACAACCTTCATGTTTAATGCTTTAGTATTTGAGTGAGATCAGCGAATGAGAATTGGTAATTGTTTAATGTCTGTTGTCTGACTCCAGCTTAAAATCACAAGGATAAAATGACTATGCTGCAAAGCTAGCAATCTATCTATTAGCTAAGGCCAGCAGCTGCGCACCGTGACAGATGCGTACCTGACAAAACAACATGCATCTGTCCCACCCCCTAACACCACCACCAACAACGATCAATCCAGTGGTTTGAAAAGAAAATTTCAATTTCTAGCCAGAATTTCCTACAGCCAGATTTTACTGTGTACAGCGAAATCAGCCGTATGGTCCTCTCTGCTCATTTCATGCTATGCGATTTCTTTTCACCAGTATCATTGCATTTCCAGATCTCGTCTTTCCTTTGCCTCTTTGCGGCGATCACTTTTTTATTATCGTTATTTTTTTCTCCCGAAACCAGACACCTACATGACAAAGGGGTATGTTGAAGTATTTTATAGAGATTGTAAACACCCAAAGATGTGAGGCCAGAACTCTGGGTGGGACTGATGTCCTGTCTCATGAGCAAATGATTTAACCATCCTTCTCTCTGCTGAACCGCAGCCTTGCAAAGAAGGGATGTTACATGAATCAAACCAAGGAAATGAAGTGTTTTCATAATTCACCGTATATCAAGACACTGTTGAACAGATGATGTTTTCGCACCCGGCATGATAGTCACAAACACAGCTGTCCTTGCTAGGCTCAGATGTAGTAGAAACATGGTTTAAATGTAGCAGTATATGCATTGGAGAGGATGTGTTTAGGAGCTGTGCCAGCTCAGGAGATGGAACAGATAGCTGTAAAAGTCTCTGCCAGCACTTTGCTTGCCACAGGAATGATGAAATGTAAAACACTGGGAGGCAGAGCGTCACTCTCCAATATGAGACAGGTGCTTGGAAGCAGCTTTGTAGCACCGAGGCACATCCAACGATAAAATAATCCTGCAGTCGTACAGTGCTGGAAATACAATTTCCCTCCAGATTACTTTCCCCCCATTATTTTTACCCTCTTGCTTCATTTTATACCCATCCCTTTTTAAAATTTAAATTTGTCTGACACACTGCTGGGAAAAGGAAAAGAAGCAGGACATAAATATAACCCAAGCGCTCATCGTGCTGTGGAAACGTCAACACCGAGGAAAGAGTGGACAGACATGAGCTGCTGAAGGAAGAAAGGAGGGAAGTTCCCCTCTCATCTGGTTCTGGCAGAGGAGGAATGAGTCATCGTGAGGAGCGCCGCAACACTAAATGACTTTTCCTTTCCATCCCACTCTGAGGGTCAGCTGAGGTAGAGCGTCTTTCAGAACTAGTCAGGTGCATGGAAATCCTACACAGTATATATACTGCCAGGCAAGAAATGCTGTTTTATTTCACTTTTCTGGGCTAGGCAGTGATTACAGTACCGAGTAAAAAAGCCCAAGGATCATTCATTACCAGCGCATGAACTCCTCACCCTTGCAATTGCCCATGGAGTGCATCCAGTTTGGTGGTGAAACATGACAGACTGAAAGTTCCCGAGGGCACGGAAAATTACAGATCAACTCAGTCACCTAAGAAAAGAGAGAAATTGGGCAAGGAAATTTTTTTTAGGACAAGTAAAATAAGATTCAGCACAGTCACCATCACCTGGAGTCGCAACCCAAAGCGAGTGCTGCACATTTTTTCTTATTTTAATATGTGGCACACACAGATCATGTATGTTCAGTAGGAATACATAAGCTTTGGCTTGGAGGACAAGCGGGAAATCTTATAATCTCGTTCACAGCCATGGCTAGTAAAGTCCATCTTTCCTATAATAATAAATCATATGAATGTAGAAACATCCCCGTGTACAAGATAATGCTGCAGTTTTAAAGCAAGATGACTGTTCAACAGTGTTAAAAGCTAGCACATCACAAATTAACATCTGTGCCAAAAAAAAAGTAGTAACAGAACATTAATGCCATAATGCAGTTAATACATTTTGCACTATACTTCTAGTTTCTGAAATTTGTAGTTCTGAATGGCCACTTTGTGCTGAACCCTAAAACAAATCAGTTTTCATAGGCTCTATATGTTTATGGCTTGGAAGATAAAACAGTTTTAGCCAGCTTAGCTAGCTAAGGTAAGTAACTAATTCTCTTCTCGTGTGTGGAGTTGATTTGTTTATTTTCTTTTTTTGTTGGTTTAAATTGTATTAAGACTTTAGGCATTACATTTAAAATATGCATTAAGACAGGCATCTTTATAAGCTAGCTGTCTGCTAGGCTTGAGCTAGCAACAAAGTACAAACAATACTGCATCTGTATTGTTTGTACTTTCTGGAGCACTTTTAATGCTAAATCTGACAAATGATGTGGATTATTGTGCAGTTCATTTTATTTTTACAGACCATGTAAGACGTTTGTGCTCAAGATTTTCCTGATAAGCGAAATTCAAGCACTGTTATATTTATATGGCAGCAGTAATCAGCACTACGCTGCTCTTCCAAATATAATCCTTTCTGGTGCCAAAAAAAGGTGAAAGCCAAAAACTCGAGGCTTCAACAAGGTATATCATAAACTAATGGTGGCATCATGGCTGCTACCTGAATATTTATTATGCAATCTATGCGTACTGCCCAAGCAACACCAGAAAAACAAAAACTGCACAACACAAGCAGCTATGGAGGCATCGGTTTTTTGTGTCCACTGTTCAGAGGTGAGAGGGATTGTTCAGATATAATGATTAATGGTAATATTTTCACCAACAATAGGTTTGGAGAGCATATTGGCATCAATAAAATATGAGTAACTGATGGCAAAACATTTTTAACAATGATCCGTTGCTTGTTGTTTGATTGAAAAAGAAAAACTGAAAAGTATATTTTATTAAATTTGAAAAGGCAGCTGAACCTGGTATTTTTCTTGGCTGAAAATTTCACCTGGCTCTTTCCACTATCAAATCCAGATCTTCCCGTTTGGAGACTGTGTCACGGACGAGAATGCGGTGGACTCAAGAGCAGACTCAATTTGCTTAGAACTGTGTATAATTTATTGAAAAAAACAAAACGTGAACGGAACTGGGTTTAACAAAAACCATACGCAGAAAACTAAAGGAAATCCATGGGCGGAGAAACCGGCGTAGAGCACGGGGAGACTTCTAACGGGAACTTCTGTAAACACAGGGGAGAAATGTTACTGAATGGGAAACAAACGAGTAAGGGACAAAGGTACGGAGTGCCAGTGAATAGTCTTGGGCTTACTTGGCGACCCTAGTCATTTAACGGGGAAAAGGCTGCCAGGGGTGTATTCCAAAGAGGGTCAAGAGTGGAGAGTCCGGTCCAGATTTCGAAGAGATGGAGAATACAGACTGAAGGGCAGGCTGAGGAGAAGTGGAGTATATAATCCTCGGGTTCCGAGCAGATGGGAGGACAGGATGGAGACCAAAAACAGCACTACTGGTGAGTGCGATGGGTGGAGAATCTGAAGAATACAGGAAACAAAAACATATTAACCCAAGGTCCAGATATACAGAGTCAGAGCTCAGAGGAGGCCGAGTTTACCACAGATGGTAGCAGGACGAACTGGCGAGGAGTGGCAGGCCGTGCTGGCTTAAAAACCCTCTAGGTGGAGCCCCGGAGATTGACAACAGGTGATGAGCTGGCCAACTCCACTCCCAGGGACAAATGACAGGAACCTGGACCACGCCCAACCAGACACTCCCACAGCATATGACAGTACCTCCCCCTCAAGGGCCGCCACCCGGCGACCCCCCAGACCGGGCCCTGCGAGGGGAGGAACGAAACGCAGCGATCAGAGACGGGTCCAGAACGAGCGACCGGGGAACCCAAGAACGCTCCTCAGGCCCATACCCCTCCCAGTCCACCAGGTACTGGACACCACGACCACGGCGGCACACGTCAACGATCCGCCGGACCGAATAGGCCGGATGACCGTCCACGAGCCGGGCGGGAGGCGGGGGAACAGGCGGTGGACACAGAGGACTGCTACGGACCGGCTTGACCTGAGAGACGTGAAACGTCGGATGGACACGCCAGGAAGCCGGGAGCCTGAGACGGACCGCTGAGGGGCCGACGACAGCAGTGATCTCATAGGGGCCAACATAGCGGGGAGCCAACTTTCGAGAAAGCGACCGCAAGGGAATGTCCTTAGCACAAAGCCACACCCGTTGTCCAGGCCGATACGCCGGAGCGACAGAGCGGCGACGATCCGCATAATCCCGTTGCCGGTCGACAGTTGCAAGGAGAGCCCGCCGGACCCTCCGCCACACCCGCCGGCAGCATTGAAGGTGATGCTGGACCGAAGGAACAGCCAAATCCGCCCCATCCTCTGGGAACAACGGTGGCTGATATCCCAGCGAGGCCTCAAAGGGCGACAAACCCGTCGCCGAAGACGTGAGAGAATTATGGGCATACTCCACCCAAGGCAACTGAGACGACCAGGCCGCCGGGTTCAGTGACGAGACGCAGCGAAGAGCGGATTCCAACTCCTGGTTCAAACGCTCAGTCTGGCCATTGGTCTGCGGATGGAAACCAGAACTCAAGTTGACCTTGGCACCCAGGGCCGTACAGAAGGCCTTCCACACTCGGGAGACAAACTGAGGCCCCCTGTCAGACACAATCTCCGAGGGTATGCCATGAAGACGGAACACATGGTCTGTAAGGAGCTGGGTGGTCTCTGCAGCCGTCGGCAGCTTGTCCAGGGCCACGAAGTGAGCCGCCTTGGAAAACCGATCAACTATGGACAGAACCACCGTCTTCCCCGAAGAGGCTGGGAGGCCGGTAACAAAATCCAAGGCGATATGAGACCAAGGCCTATGCGGGGTACTCAGCGGTCGGAGTAAGCCAGACGGGGGCCGATTAGAGGTCTTGTTACGGGCACAAACGGAACAGGCAGCTACATAAGCCTTCACATCCTTGTCCATAGAACGCCACCAGAAATACCTCTTCAACAAAGCCGTGGTCCTACTCACTCCCGGATGGCAAGTAAACCGGGCTGTATGGATCCAATGGATAACAGCCGACCGGGCGGCAGAGGGCACAAAACGCCGACCGGGTGGGCCGGTTCCCGGATCAACGTCGTCCCGTAGTCCTTGGCGTATAGCCTCCTCCACATCCCAGGTGAGGGAGCCAATCCTGCAGGTGGAAGGGAGAATGAGCTCCGGGTCCCGGGAGTCCGAGTCCGAGGAGTACTGGCGAGACAGAGCATCGGGTTTAAGATTCCTGGAACCAGGGCGATAGGAAATATCAAAGTTAAATCGAGCAAAGAAAAGGGACCACCGAGCCTGGCGGGAGTTCAGTCTTTTAGCCGTTCTGAGATAAGTCAGATTCTTGTGATCTGTCCAGATGATAAATGGATGTTCCGACCCCTCCAGCCAGTGGCGCCACTCCTCCAAAGCCAACTTAATGGCCAGGAGCTCCCTATCCCCAACGTCATAGTTCTGTTCGGCAGGAGAAAGGCGTCGAGAAAAATAGGCGCAGGGCTGGAGCTTGCCACGAGGACCAGAACGCTGAGACAGCACAGCCCCCACCCCCACACTTGAAGCATCAACCTCCACCACAAACTGCCTACTCGTGTCAGGATGGACTAAAACAGGAGCCGAAGTGAAAAGTCGCTTGAGTGTGGCAAAGGCCGAGTGAGCCTCGGGGGACCAAACGAAGGGGACCCGGGAGGAAGTAAGGCGAGTGAGAGGCGCAGCCACCCGACTGTAGTCCCTGACAAAACGCCTGTAGAAATTTGCGAAGCCAAGGAACTGCTGCAGCTGTCTACGCGAACCAGGAACGGGCCACTCCACCACTGCCTTAACTTTTACAGGGTCCGTCTTCACCTGCCCTTCCGCCAGTAAGTAGCCCAGAAACGAGATAGACGAGACATGAAAGTCACACTTCTCGGCCTTCACATAAAGGCGGTTCTCCAACAGTCGCTGCAGCACACTCCGGACATGCACCCGATGTTCCTCAAGGGACTGAGAAAAAATCAGAATGTCGTCCAGATAAACAAACACAAAAACATTCAAAAAATCCCGGAGCACGTCATTCACCAGTGCCTGGAAGACTGCAGGGGCATTGGTGAGGCCAAACGGCATCACCAGGTATTCAAAATGCCCCAGAGGAGTGTTAAAAGCAGTCTTCCACTCGTCACCCTCCCTTATGCGGACAAGGTGGTATGCATTCCTCAAGTCCAACTTAGAGAAGACAGTGGCCCCGTGGAGGGGTTCGAAAGCTGAACTGATCAAAGGCAGGGGATACCTGTTCCTAATCGTGATCGCATTAAGGCCCCTATAATCAATGCACGGCCGGAGCGACGCATCCTTTTTAGAAACAAAAAAGAAACCAGCGGCCACCGGTGAAGAAGAAGGACGAATGAGACCGGCCGCCAGCGAATCCCGGACGTACGTCTCCATAGTCCCCCTCTCCGAACGGGACAGGTTATAGAGACGGCTGGAGGGCAGAGGGGCACCGGGGAGGAGATCAATAGCACAATCATAGGGCCGATGAGGAGGCAGCGACAGAGCCCTGTCTTTACTGAACACTTCTTGTAGATCATGATATTCAGGAGGGACAGAGGAAAGGTCAGGGGGGGAGACAACCACTGGAGGAGAAACAAAAGCCCCCGAGGGCAGAGCTGACTTTAAACAGTTGGCGAGACAAAACAAACTCCAACTCGCTACTTTCTTCCCTGCCCAGTCAATGTGCGGATTGTGCTTCTGCAACCACGGAAAACCAAGGATCACTGGCACGTCAAGGGAAGAGGTGGCAAAGAGAGTTATGTCTTCCTGATGATTACCTGACGTGACTAACTTGACAGGCGCGGTCCGGTGAGTGATCATCGTGAACACCTCATTATTCAGAGCGGCGGCCGGGATCGGAGGCTCGAGCGGAATGAGGGGCAAATCGAACGATTTAGCCACCGCAGCATCTATCAAATTCTGCTCCGACCCGGAGTCAACGAGAGCACGGAGAGAATGAGCCTTAGTACCGGACATCAACGAAACCGAAAGCAAAAAACGGGGTTTATCACTCTTAAAAACACTGCCCACCCGTAACCCCGGACTTACCGGTGGGCCACGCCTTTTGGCCGGACTGGGCAAACAGCGATGCGATGGCCGCTTCCCCCGCAGTAGAAGCACTCTCCGGCTCGGAAACGCCGCTCCCGCTCCTCAGGAGTGAGCCGAGCGCGGCCAATCTGCATAGGCTCAGGGGAAGGAGATCGAGAACGGACGGATGATGTCACCGGAAGCGACGGGGGTAACGCCGCGGGTCGAAACTGAGACGGAGAGGGTTTGGACCGCCTCTCAGCGTCTCTCTCCCTCAGTCGACTATCGATCCTGAGAGCAAGAGAGGCAAGCGCTTCAAACGTGGCCGGCTTGTCGTGCACAGCCAGCTGATCCTTCAGTTGTTCGGAAAGGGATGCTAGGAAAATACCCCGCAGTGCAGCATCCGGCCAACCCGCTTCAACAGCAGCGGTGCGGAACTCGATCGCATATTCCGCAACGCTGCGTTTTCCCTGGCGGAGTCCCAACAGCCTCTTAGCTGCAGTACCCTCAGAGATCGGGTGAGCGAACGTAGCCTTGAATTCCTTGAGGAAGTCCTCATAGGAACACGAGGCAATAGGATGAGAAAACAAAAACGCCTCAGCCCACGCAAGCGCCTTACCCCTAAGCAACCCAACAAAATGGGAAATCTTGGCAGCCTCATTAGGAAACGCGTGCGGCGTGCGATTGACGAACAACGACCACTGAAACAGGAACCCCCCACACAGCCCCAGCTCTCCATAAAAAGGCTCCGGTGGAGGAGAAGAGATGCCCCGATAAGCTGATTCAGGACGCGCAACGGCGGGTGCAGGCAACGGTCCCGGCTGACTAGGAAAAACGGGTGGATTAGGCTCCCTGATTTCTGACAACCGGGTAAGTAACTCCTCCTGTTTTTCACTGATAGCATTACACTGGTCCATTAAGGACGTCAAAGTCTGTTCATGCTGTCCTAACACCGCGCCCTGTTTGTTAATGGCGGCGCGAATTGGGTCCGCTGAGTCCATTAGTGGCCAGTTCGTTCTGTCACGGACGAGAATGCGGTGGACTCAAGAGCAGACTCAATTTGCTTAGAACTGTGTATAATTTATTGAAAAAAACAAAACGTGAACGGAACTGGGTTTAACAAAAACCATACGCAGAAAACTAAAGGAAATCCATGGGCGGAGAAACCGGCGTAGAGCACGGGGAGACTTCTAACGGGAACTTCTGTAAACACAGGGGAGAAATGTTACTGAATGGGAAACAAACGAGTAAGGGACAAAGGTACGGAGTGCCAGTGAATAGTCTTGGGCTTACTTGGCGACCCTAGTCATTTAACGGGGAAAAGGCTGCCAGGGGTGTATTCCAAAGAGGGTCAAGAGTGGAGAGTCCGGTCCAGATTTCGAAGAGATGGAGAATACAGACTGAAGGGCAGGCTGAGGAGAAGTGGAGTATATAATCCTCGGGTTCCGAGCAGATGGGAGGACAGGATGGAGACCAAAAACAGCACTACTGGTGAGTGCGATGGGTGGAGAATCTGAAGAATACAGGAAACAAAAACATATTAACCCAAGGTCCAGATATACAGAGTCAGAGCTCAGAGGAGGCCGAGTTTACCACAGATGGTAGCAGGACGAACTGGCGAGGAGTGGCAGGCCGTGCTGGCTTAAAAACCCTCTAGGTGGAGCCCCGGAGATTGACAACAGGTGATGAGCTGGCCAACTCCACTCCCAGGGACAAATGACAGGAACCTGGACCACGCCCAACCAGACACTCCCACAGCATATGACAGACTGATGTTGATGATGTTCCGTCTGAAAGTTGGAGAAAGGCTTATTCCACTTTTGAACACTTACCAGGGCCAAGTTGGACAGACGTTTAACACAGGCCAACCTTTACACCTCTTCCAAAACGTTAGCCTAGGTTTAAAGACTTTAATATTTATCATAAGTACCAATCCTAAAGAAATGTTTTCCATATTTCTTTTATACCTAATATGCTATGATAATCACTACATATAAATAATTAAATAAATAAAAATGCACATTTAGTGTTTTATATTGTCTCCTAGCTGTTCTATGTTAAGATTTGGTTTTGGATTTTATTTAGATTTCTAGGCATGGACACAAGTACCAATTTCTCTGTTATATTATTTTATATTATCAATTGTTTTCTGTGTTATCTCCCTTTACAAACACAAAAGAGACACCTACCTGAAAGACACTTTTATTAAAGAGGGCTTAGATTTTTTCTGCTTTTATCATCTTATATAGGGGAAGATGTTATTGCCAATAATAAAATAAAATATACTCTGACTGTTAGGTAATATAATAGACTTGATCGAGCTCATATTGGACTCACAAAAAAAACCCCCACCCTCATCATGTGCTTCTTTCTCCCTTTCTCTCCGATCTCTCGCTGGCACTCAGATTGGCTGCTGCAGAGCCCCATTTCAGCTGAAATATTATCACTTTAATCTCTGTGGTGGATATTTTTTCTGTCGAGACAACTCTTTCTGGCAGAGATGGGACGTAACCTCACATCCCACTGCCAGGTCTCTCTTTCAGTTTAAAGACAGCTGCTCCTGCTGCTGGGAAATCCCCATGAGAAAACAATTCTTCTAAACACCCATTCTTTGCTCATTTACTTCTTTTTTGTCCTGGTTGTTTTCATCCCCAGATTTTCCATTTCACTCAGATGCTAACAGTCGGAGTAGTGAGGGCATTAATCAAACCCAGTGTTCCAGTGGCTGGGTGTTGGGACCTGTTCCAGCCTGGGTGATGATGGTGGACACTGAGCCTTCTGGCTCACAGTAATTGGGCCTTGCTGGTGCTGCTGGTGTTTGGCTGAGTCCTCAAGAAAAACACGACTGCTCAAGTGTGGGAAGGTTTGAGGTATCTGTTAAAGTTCTTTCTTTTGCCCCTTTTTTATGGACAATTTTTCAATTTGTCTCTGTCTTGGCTTCACCATCCAGGTCCCGCCTACAGTAAAAGACTACATCAGGCTGAAATAAGACTCATCCTTTAAGGACGGTGGAGGACATTCACCCTCCTCTTGAGACATTTTCCCCTCTCTCCTCCTCACTATGCATTATCTAGTGACAGAGGCATCCCAGGCCCTGCTCCCTTCGCTGTGATGGATAGTCCTCAGTGCTCCACAGTGGCCACAGTGATTGGCTAGTCCCGATACAACTCTAAATGGCTTCAGTAGGAATCTCATTGCCCCACAATTCCCTAAAGACACAACCATTCTGTGGCTGCCTCTGCAATCCCCTTCTGCTGGCTGAAAATTGAAATTTAACCAGCGTGCCTTCTTCCTTGGGACTGACCTTTCACCCTTTCAAGCTCTTTTCCTCTTGACGAAAAAGTGCAGCAAAGGAAGGACAAAGGTGCAACGAAAACATGTAATCAGTCAGCACCTGAGGATGTTATCACTGAGAGAAGGTGATACGTTATTTTAGAATTAAGTTCAGTACCTTACTTTTGTTTTTTTTAGCCATCATCCCCGTCCTTCCACTGTCTCATCAGTGGAGCTGTTTGGTCCCTAACTTTCAGATAGAACGGTCTTATCAATGGTGCCTCATCCCAGTGATTTATGTCACTGGCCAACTTTGCTTTAGCTGCTATTTTCTGCTGCCACATCCACTAGAGGAAGAGAAAAAAGAAGGGTATTTGGTGGCCAGCTATAAAGAGTCAGAGTCCAGACTGAGGCTGTGTGATAACAGCAGTTACAGTTTTCTGAGAGCCAAAGGTGAGTGGCTCTTTCGGATCACTGACAGCAGGTATCTTTTCAAACTAACTAATCTGATCCATGCCTCAACACCCAGATTGTTGGTTGTGAAAATGCGTGATGAGAGAATGCTGTAGCAGCAGACTGTGCAGAGGTGGAATCAACATCACTGCAATTATTAATGATGACAGAGTGATGACGAAGGACTGTAATCTTTACAAACAGTGAGGCCACCAACACACAGCCAGAACTCCAGAGAATTTGATTATCCCCAATTATACGGCAAGCTTTTTATCCGTGGAGCCTTAGAAAGATGTGTCCCTACAGCTCGAGCTCTTTCATGAGAATTATGTAGCTTTGTTTTGAGTTGCTTCTCTGACTTTGATGACAACGAGGGAGCTATTCAGTTTCCTTTCTCTTTGCATTTGTCTTTTACACGAATGGATCTCATCGCTTTTCAAGAGAAATGGTTTTGATTTGTACACCACACATGCATTTATCAGAGATGGTTCAAAAGCTGCACTGATAATCATTGTGATGCAGGGTTTTTCACTGACTGTGACTGCAGATCCACAGAGGTATTATCTTCTTAAGTCGCAAGGGAGTGACTTAAAGGGTATACACACCCAGTCAACCAGGGTCTTATATGGCTATTGCTACTTTGATTCTCTCATGTTGTACTAATATATAATCTAAAGATGTTGTTTAGAGGTCAATTTAGGCAAAAACTAATATAAATTCTTATATGGAGAACTAGCAGAGAAAGAATTAAAAAAAGAGATTAATCGGAGAGCTGATTAATCTCCTGGTTGTCAAGACAATAGCCTAGTGTCTACAGTTAGATGCCAACTTAGCATTAGCTAACGAGGGACTGAAAGAAAGAGTTGGCCTCAAAGTTTTACTGCTAAAACAAATCAGGCATGGTCAACAAACCCAAATAAAAAATTCAGAAAAGTAGTTTTAACAAGCCAACAAGCACAATTACTAGACTAACTGGTACATAGCCAGAGCTAACTGGCTACATAGTGTCAGAGTGTGGCTATAGTGCTAATGGGGGAGTCCAAATTCATAGGCTGCATATTCCTGAGGTTGCATTTGTAGACCAATTACGTTACAGTGACCCCACGAAGGCTGTCCAAATTCATAGAGTCCTCCGAATGCAGCCGACAAATGCGTCCTGTTTTTCCCCAGATTTGAAGGATGGGTCGGGTGTATCCTTCGTGGCCCACCATATCCCAGAATTCAAAGGGCGGCCCAGCCAGTTCCAGTTTCTAACAATGGCGGCAGCTACTTAATTTAATATTACTTATTACTTTTTCTGGGTCACAAAGTAAACTTTCAAGATATTTTCAGGCAAGAATGTGGCTGTGTAAACTTCAAATATCTGAATAAATCACTTTGGCTGAGATTAAAGTTACAGTTTTCTCACAGCTGAATAAACGTCAAACAGAAAACTGATTAAACAGAAGTTTGAGTTGATCGAGAATTTACGAATTTACAGTGTCCTGTTATATGTTACATAGCAAGGAGCAGACGGCCGAGTTTATTAAACTCCACTGAGACAGCTGGTGATGCAAAACTGAAGGCTAGACCGTCCAATTTCACAGCCGCTCACTTCCGGTCTACCCGACCTTCAGAGGACCCGGCCCACGTAGACCGCGAAGGCCGGGTCCTCAGGAGGATGCAGCCTATGAATTTAGAAACCCCTAGAATGTGTGTCTGTTTTATTATATTTTCGGTTTAGTTAACAGGGGCGGTGCATGTTAAGCCACATCAGTATAAAAATATACTCACTGGCGATTTTGTTAGGTAAGTTAATATAAACATCTAATTAATAAATCACATTTCAGCAATTTAGACATGTAGACAAGACTGTTTGCTGAAGTTTAAATCAAGCATCACAGCGGAAGGAGAAAGGTGATTTAAGTGACTTTGAAGTTGGCATGGTTATTAGTGCCAGACAGAGTGAGGTCTGAGGATTTCAGAAACTGCTGATCTACTGGGATTTCCCCCCACGGCCATCTCCAGGGTTTACAGAGAATAGTCTGAAATAGAGGAAAAGAAATCCAGTGAGCAGCAGCTCTCTAGGTGAAAATTACTTGTTGATGCCAGAGGTCAAAAGAGAATGGCCAGACTGCTTTGAACTGATAGAAAAGCAGCAGTAACTCGGATAACCACTCGTTACAATCAGTGTATGCAGAAGCGCATTTCCTTGTTGAACCTTAAAGCAGATGGGCTACAGGAGCAGAGGACCACACCGACTGAGCCTCCTTTAAGCTAAGAACAAAAAACTGAAGCTACAGTTCACACGGTGCTCGCCAAAATGAGACAACAAAAGAAAAAGCATTAGGTTGTCTGATGAGTCTTGAATTCTGCTGCAACATTCGGATGGTGGGGTCAGAATTTTCCTTAAACAGTATGAGAGCATGGTGTGTAGTGTGTGGGGGATATCTCTAAAATTAGTATCCTGTTTCAGAGCGATGCTGAAAAACTTGTTCATGTATTTATTACTTCCAGCCTTTATATTCCTTGTAACCGTAGCTCCATGTACACACAGCAGACTTGTACTGGTGAACCCTGAATGTGACTCGAAAAGACAGAGATGGAAATTGCAACACTGTCACTGCACATGGCTTATTTTTGGTTGTGTTCTTGTTCTGTCATTTCTATTTAAGCAGTCATGTCCCATTACATCAGCCAAACACTGGTTTATCAGCTTTGTTGAAAGCTCCTGGCCTGTAGGCAGTGGACGGACTTATGTGTCCATTTTCCCATCAACTAAAACAGACTGTCAAAGGCAGGGAGTGCAAGATGAAGAGAAATGACAGCAAGAAAGTTGATAGACTAGTCCATCCACTGTGTCAGCATTTGCTAGTGTATCGATCTTTCGCTCTATATTGTTTCTTTACAGCCGTGTTTCTCTTGAGTGGAAAAGTCGGGAGTACAGCATCAACAGAAGCTCCACAGCACCGAGCTGCTGCTGCACATAGCCGACTCCTCCATTGGCACAGGGGGCTGTCAGTCTGTTTGTCTGTTCTATTACTCTCTCTTTCCAACCCCTGACACACACACACAACACCATCCACTCCACAAATTAATCTGCCACCCTGCCTACACAACTGTCCCTTTTCTGACTGTTCAGCTCTGTGTGTCTGTGCATGTGTTTGTGTGAGTGTGTGTCTCTACGTGCATGTGCGTGTCACAGAGCTACAAATTCTCGACACTGCAGAAAATGTTTCTTTTTTCTGTTCCCTAGGAATAATTCAAGTCGTTCCTGTACTCATGAAGATAAACTTTCCCCCAGTTAATTACAAATGTATGGAAGGATTAGCGGGAGCGGTTACTATTATCATTTATGATTAGTGTCACCATGTGTTGCATGAAAATAGCAGTTCAAGCCTGAATTAATTAAAGATGTTTGTTTACTGTGAAAGCAGGATAAAGACCCAGCACTCCTCACCAGAGGTGTGGACTCGAGTCACATGACTTGGACTCGAGTCAGACTCGAGTCATTAATTTTATGACTTTAGACCTGACCTTAAAAAATGTTCTAAGACTTGTGACTTGACTTGGACTTTTACACCAATGACTTGGGACTTGAATTGGACTTGAACCGGTTTACTTGAAAAGACTTGATATTTTACCCCAAATATAAAATTTAACATGCATATTATATAGAGATTGAAAATGTGACGTCATTCACGGGTAGAACCGCAAAGGATTCTGGGAACTCGTGGCAAGCGGTACTAACGCACGCAGGCTTTCAATTAAAATCAGTTATACAGCGATAAAAAGAAACACAAAAATGTCAAGAAGCCGTTGTATTATTAACTGCAATAGCCGGTCGCATGACAGCCACGGGAAGCCGACGGGTAAAGAGATCGGTTGTTATCGGATTACGTCGTTGAAGAGAAATTGTTCGAGCCATGTTTCCGAAGTAACAAAGACGCGACGGGTGGCCTGGATTGCAGCCATTCAAAGACCAAATATAACGTCCCAGAACCCTCCAGCTCACAGGTTAGTCTGCTCCAAGCATTTACACGAAGGTCAGTCTGCTGTTGTAGTTAATGCGTCATTTTCATAACATAACTGGTGATATAGGTTACAAGCAAGTCTGGCGCTGAACAGAAATTGTGGCGCTATGCTCCTTTATTTATTGTGCATAAATAGTGAATTGTCCTGACACAATATTGCGTTTCGCTTCTGTTATTATGGTACATTGACAAAAACATATACTTTTATTCACAGGATAAAACAGGTTTTTTGTATCACTAATTGCCCAGTACGATTACAGCATACAGTATTATTGTCACTGCTACATTTCTGTAATGCTACCAGAAATTATTTCCACTGCTAATTAATTACCGTTGAGCTCAAAGGTCCTATTAATAAACGGTTAAGGAATGTGTATTTATGACGACAATTTGTGAGACTGGTAAACTTATGATACGTACGATGGTCTTTCGTTCTACACGGTGCATTTCAAGGTCCTGTACCCATCCGTCGGTAAACTGTACCTGGGCTTGTTGCAGTGACCTGAAGTTACTAAACTTCACGAGTGTGTGCACTCACTCCAAGAACCGTATGATTATAAATATGCATATAAATATGCTAAGATGAGATAGCTGACTTCATCTAACTAGCAAATGTTGTCCAGGCTACGTTGGTGATGCAGTTTTTTTTAATGTGTATGATATTTTTGTCATGCGATTTTAAAGCCAGTCCTACAACCGCATCCAAGAATAACATGCAGCTTATCTCAGAACTGTTGGTGAAAATTATCCTTGGAGCTAGGTTTAATTGAGCTGCATTTTAAAGAGGTGCAATTTCACAATTTGTGTATATTTTCTAAGTTCACTATTTTGTCATGTGTTGAGAAAAACACAGATTTTAAAATTACATGGTCTAATATTTACATTTAGCATAACTGCAACATTATTTTTTCGTTTTTTGTTTTTTAAAGACTCGAAAGGACTTGAAATTCAAAGTTTCAGACTTGTGACTTGACTCGGACTTTTACACCAGTGACTTGAGACTCGACTCTGACTTGCCTGACATTACTTGAGACTTGACTTGAGACTTGAGGATAAAGACTTGAGACTTACTTGAGACTTGCAAAACAATGACTTGGTCCCACCTCTGCTCCTCACGGCCTAACCTTGGGGCTTTAAGAAATACATAGCTTTGCTATTTTAGAGCTTTATTTCTTCGCTAAGCTGTGGCGCACTTACTTGAAGTATTTTCAAAAACACATATTGAGCTAGAAGAGGTCACTAGCGTTGTTTTGCTATAGAAAGACAACCTTGCTTTCAAGTATGAGTAAGAAAAACCCCTAAAACTGACTCTCTGGGTTTAAATTGTAAGTTGTAATTAAATGTTTAAAAGACAGAAATCTGGAGGTTAATTACTTTAGTGTAGTATGAATGGCAATTAGTAGGCAAACTGCAAAAGCTTGTATTACATCCAGGCTGTGTGGTTATTGGATGTGACCAGGTGCCTCAGCACCATCTCTGTATTCGCAACTGCTTGATGTACAAACTAAACAATATCTATGTAAACTCACACTTCTGCAATATTTACTGGTGCTGTGTCTAACTCCATAAAGCAAAAGAACTTATACAGGAAGAGTTGCAGTCTGCAAGCAAGCAGCTGAGAGTGGAAGTGGGTCTAATTTGCATGTTCACAGTTCCGCGCATACTAAATAAGCCAGTGTAGTTTGGCTTATTGAGTTCTGATCATACTCTTATTTAATAAGAGGTTTGTTTGAATGGGACACTACATTATTAATGCAGAAAGTTCATCTAAAATTTTACTGTTAGGTCCATGGTTTTTGGATAATTGCAACCAAGGTGTGTTTAACTGCAGACTTTCAGTTAATTTAAGGTATTCCATGTTCCATATTCCAAGTATCACATTAACTGTTTAGCATTTTTATACATGGTCATCACCAAATGCTGTTTCCTCCCTCAAGAAGTACTGCTAAACCTTTACTGCAGCTTGTTTGTGGGTCTCTCTGCCTTCAGTTTGCTCTACTGGACTGAGATTAAGTGACCGACTTGGCTGTTGAAGAATATTCCACTTTTTTGCTGTGAGAAACTCTTGGGTAGCTTTTGCACTTTGCTTTGGGTCATTATCCATTTTCACTGAAGCTCTGTGTGATCACGTTTGCAGTGTTGGGCTGAATCCGAGCAGAGAGCATAGCCTAGTACACTTCACAATTCTGCCTGCCGCTTCTATCAGCAGTCTCATCATCAATAAACACAGGAGACTACGATGGCTGCACTAACAGCAATAGGTGCCTATGTCATAATACTGTCGTCACTCTGACAGATGATCACGAGCTGTTTCTGTACTTCTCTATACTTTGCCCCTCCAGTCAATCTGGTCTTGCTTCAGTGGAAGCAGAGGTTTACACTGTTGTAACCCCCTGTATTGCCATTCAGGAAGAGAAGTCTTGATTGTAGACTTTGATAATGATGCTCCTATCTCCTTGAGACTGTTCTTGACTTGATTAGATGTTGTGAGGTTGTTTTTGTTAGCCAAGGAAAGGATTTTGTGATCTTCATTTCTCTTCTCTGGTCTTTCAGGCCTAGTGGTGTTGCTGAGCTGGCCAGTCCATTCATTCTTTTCAGGAATGTACTGGATTGTTGATTTGGCAACTCCTGATTTGCTCCTTCGACGAACCAACATATTGTTAGACCTCAATGTACCAATGAACAGCTAACAGTTTCTATTTCAACGCTTGGAATCGACTCCAAATCTCTGATCTGTTTAACTTTTCATGTGGTTAGCAACCTTGCCTGGCAACGTAGCTGCTTGTCTAACTCTGAAAATAGCTTTAATTGCTAAATAGTTGCAGCAATATTTTGATCTAACTCGATGTCTGCATCAAAAATAGATAATAGATTTGAGGTGGTGGTGTTAGAGCAGAGGGATAATTGCTTCCATTAACAAATTAAAATAATCACCTATTGATGAAGCTAGCTTAAAATAATAATTTTAATATGTTGTTGTGAGTCTGTTGACTCTTGAGCACTGCTGTATATCCTCCCTGAAGTTGCAAATAAGACTCTTGACTCTATGGCTTATTAAAAACATCTTTAGATTGAAGGTTATTGGAAGATGAATGGTAAATAATTCTGTCCACAGTCAGGGTGTCATGACAGCTCTCAGTCTCCAGATGCACGTAGGAGGTCTACTTTATAGGTCAAGTCTGCAATACAGAGCCAAGCCCTCTTTCTAACACATTACTAGTAAAGTATCACAAGGCTTGTGATGCCTGTAACAGCCTGAGAGGAAGCACATTTAATTATCTGCAGGTCGAGGGTGAAGACCAAAGACAACAGCAGTAAAAGGTTTGGAAGGAAACAAGGTCAGTAAATGAAGATTGAGGATCCCAGATCTAATTAGTGAGGAGTCTTTCTACAGTTCAAGGAGCGTGACGGGCATTTATTTTGTGTACTTTGTTGACTTTACATATTCTTTTTAAATTTTTACAGTAATGTGCAAAACTCTTGAGCCATACTTCATTGTTGTGTATTTTATTTCCAAGCTGCCAGACTTTCTTGTATTTTTAAAATAATCTTGAGTAATAGTCATCCAGGCTTTTTGAAGGTCTATCACTGTTTTTCTTTGTACATTAGCTGCTTTTTCAATTATTAACAGTCCAGCCCATGTTCCTGCCCAGTTTATTTTCTTTAGCCAAGTGGGAAATCTGAAAAGCCCAAAAAAGTATCTGAAAGTTGTGTCCATAAAAAATTAGGAAAAAAATCCAGCAAAGACCTCACGCAGGACCATATAGATACATCTGGGCTTTCTCTTTCTCTTTCGCTCTAGCCTCATCTTAGTGGAAGAGTTTCAGGAAGGCATTCTTAATAAGCCTGGAGAACTATTCCTGAAGACTACTTAAAGACATAACAAGAAAGCTTCCTAAGAGAGTTCAGACTGTGATGAAGAATAAAGGTGGTCATATCAAAAGCTGACTTTTAAACTTGTTAGAATTGTAGCAACTCTGTGTCTGTCTTATATACTATACTGTTCACCATACAGGTAAGGTTACATTAGCCCTGTGCTTCCAGGTACACACTCCTGGTTAAGTCATGCTTAATCAACTTTGTTCAGATCAGTATGAAAGCAAGAATAAATATCCATGGCATACATTACATTTCCACCATGTGGTCACAAAACAACTCATGTGTTTCATCTTTCAGAAGAAAGGAAAATCTTTACAATAAATATGGTTTAAATAGATTCAAACAGCACTGCTCAGCATAATTCCATTTACATTGGCTGCAATGTGACAAACTGACAGACTGAGCTCATCCTATTCATATGAGGTGCAATAACCATAAACTAATTATTACCTTATGCTTACAAAAGCAATAGCGCCATGAGAGGAAATCAAATGCAGATAACACAGGCTGCTGATTCCCTGTTGGCATCACTGGGACTAGATGTGCAAGCACTGATTTAGCATAGACGCTCTTTGAGCTCATATAGCCCTGAACCTTTGAAACAAGCTGGAAGCTATGAGACAGAGCTCAGCGAAAACCATGCATGACTTGGTAAGAGAGGACAGAGGTCCTCAGTGTTGGAGGATTCATTATCGGCGGACCATGCATGCTTGCCTTTAAATCCTGCTTTACCATATTGAATATAAACTGCCATATTAAATCTGTGTTCAAACAGATAATGAGGCTGAATAAAGTGTTCCTGTTCTTCCTCCACTGATGCTAAGGGCTTCATTAAAGGAAAAAAAGTCAAGCTCATGGCATATAATTTGAGCAAAGTCAACGACTGATGTAATTGATTGTAATCTGGCAATGCACCAGGCAAGCTGAGGGCATACTCTTGCTGGATGACACCCTTCATGTTAATCCCTTCAACCTGCCCCATCTGACATGAGGTGAGAGGGCTAACAGAGAGGGAGACAACCATTCACACCTATTGCTCAAATACCCAGAGAAAACCCACACAGACATGGGGAGAAGAAGCAAACTCCCCGGACTGCATTTGAACCCAGGACCTTTTTAATGAGGTGATGGTACTAACCACGTCTCCACTGATCAGCACAGTCTATCAAAGGGATAAGATAGGAAATATAATTGGGAAGTGACTGTAGTGCAGCAGCCAATAACACTGAAAATACAAAAAAGTGAAAAGTGAAGACCTCCATGAATCAACATCTAATATGATATGAGGAGGTTAAATGTAAAATGAATGCGGTAAGAGGTGGGGAGGATTTTCTGTGTCCTTGTGGCAGTGGAACTTGAATATGTTGGAGAAAGTATTCAGCTGCGTGGCCAATAAGAGGTTCAGAGGCTGGATCTATTAACAATCCACATCATAGACAAATTCCCTTGGTAAGTAATAAGCATGCATTCCAACAGCTAACAGGTCAAACCAATATTCAACCCATAGAAATGCTCCATTCTTAAAAACATGCCTGAGATACACCAGTTTTCAGTCAAAACTACTGAAATTCTTCCACATTTCTTCTTACTGCTCAGATTAACATCTCTGCCCACCCAAAAAGTCCTGAACTTAGATATAATCACGCTGTGGTCCAGCTGGCTCGGGAATGCCTTGAAGTTCTCTTAAAGAATCCGGAGGTGGTGGCAAGAGATGGAAGTCTGGTTTGTTAGGACTGCTGAAACCATGACCAGGACATGGTTAAGTAGCAGAAAGTGGACGAATAGATTTCAAAAATACTTTTGTGTTTGGTTAGATTTAGGCACCAGAAGTACCAAGGTTATGCTTTGGGTTAAAATCTCTGTGTTGTTAACGACTTGTTAGAAGTTTGATGCAAAGAGCTTTTAACCCAAGTTTAATCTTTGAACAGGCAGAAGTGAAACTGTGAGCATGTGAGAGCATCACACTAGGGACAAATATGGTGCATTTATCTTGTTGGCTTGCATCAGTGCCAAATTGATATTAACTGATGTTTTTGAACTGTGCCAAGGAGGTTATGTTTTAGTGCATGCATCTGTGCATGTGTGCCACTCAGTCTGTAAACACAATAACTCAGTGATTCTGATCAGACTTTGAGGTCAAGGTCAACTTCATGATTTATTGGTCGAAAACTGACAAAAAGCCTCATAACTTAGAAACTACGATTCTTACAAGTGTGCTGTGTATTGTCAATGAATAGAAAGTGCTGCATAAAGATTTTAAATATCATGTGACATCTGACCTCTGACCTGTACTTTATGGACAGTAGATTGATCTGAAGGTCAAAGTGATAATGATGCTATATTAGAGCTATTTAAGACTATGATTCTTACTGCCATTGTTTGTATTGTAGTTGCATTGGACTGTTACACACACATTGCACTACAAACCTCTTAAAGGAAGATCAAAGTAAAGAAAATATATACAAAATACAAAATTAGTTTCAAGTTTTAACATATGATGCTACAATTCTGGTTCAGCTATCTGCATGTGTGATGCTGCTCTTTGGCGCATCGTGAATATGTTTTTCAACTGGACAGATTTCTGTAATTAGACAGCGAGCCCCACCCGTATGAGTGGATGCAAAAGGCGTACACAAAAACATCTGCGCCTGTCGCTCTGAGACGTGTGCACATAAACACACAGAATCGACGGTCTCCCGGCAGGCCTGCATTGTGAACGTTTCTATGATTGATGTCTCTGACCTATTCTGCAAGCAGGCAGCAACCTGATTACCCCATCATCATCACTGCTGTATCTTGTGGCACAACTCAAACACACACACACGCACACAGAAAAAAAAGAAAATAACAGCAGGTTCTTGTGACTTTTCCCAGTAAAGTTCAAACTTGCAGGTTGCAATATGATCAAATTGAATTCAATCATGTGACCTCAGAAAACGTCCTCCAGCACAGGATGTGTTGCTTTCGCAGAAATCCCTGAGAGCAGTTTGGTGTAGTGGAGGGAAAGCAGGTTCTTGGCAGAGCGTGGGGCATGTCACCCATTTTCTTTTTGATTACTACACATGTCTTTATTGTCTGCACAGAAACCATGAACACTGCTTTTCTCTTTGTGTCTTTGTCCTTATGATGTCAGTGTACTTCACAGTTGGCTGATCTCAGGGTTACATCTGCTATGATTGTATTCCTTGCATTATCTTCAACTAAAAGTTTGATTTTATACCATTTGACCAATTAACAACTCCTATGCATACAGTCATTGGGCATCATATGCATAGCAATGTTCTTACCCTGCACATACAAGCAGTGCAAACACAAAGTTACCATCTGAACTCATCTGAGAAGTCAGAAATTATTCAAGCATGACACCCAACCAATAAAACTAATTTTTCTGTTTACAAAAATTGGCATCTTAATAAAAAACAATTATGTGCTGTTTAATTAAATACAATTTTCCTGCTTTATAAAAAAATAGTAAACATTGTATGTTTACTATGTTTAAAATGTATTATCATTAAAATTTAAACAGCTTGTGCACACTGGTGGATTTACTATTACAGAAATATATAAATCATTTTGGTAATTCATAATTTAAACCAGCTGTGGCATGAACCTTATATTGGGTGGTGGTCTAATTTTGTTAAGCACTGTAAATTCACCCCTTCCTCATCACCTCTGATCCTCTTTAAAATAACTGTGTTTTTTGTAGTAAATATCGATATCAATCCCTAAGAAACAAAGACCACCATTGTGGAGAAGACCACAGTCCCAAACCTGAGGGTTCAAAGTGTCTTTTGTCCCGTCTCCCTCCCCTCACCCTGGTTCTGTCAGGCGTTTCTGTGTGCACTGTCAAACATTGTTAAAGTATGGCAGCTGATTATGGCAACTCTTTTATAAACCGTTTTCTTTAACTTTTATAAAAACAATTTCTAACCTCAGGATATTAATTTGATTTTATGTCTCTTATTTAAGCATGTTGTTGCCTTAAAGTTGCCATAAAGAGACAGTTACAGAGCTGGTCAGCCTTTCATTAATGCAGGTAACAGTGAGACAGGCTGGCATGTTGACAGCTACAAGTCTTTTAGAATCAGAATCAGAATCAGAATGGGTTTATTGCCAGATGTTGAGGTTTACAACATTAGGAAATTGCTGCAGTGCTTCAGTGCAGACAATAAGAATTAAAGTGCTATGTAGAAAGAAAGATATGTGCATGAGATATACATGAGATATATACATGAGAATAAGAATTATGAGTGCTACGTAGAAAGATATATACATGAGTGCAGGTGGTGATCAGTGCCAGACATGAAATGATGCAGTGACACAGCGTAGGGTCATGTGTTAGTGGCGGGGACAGTCATGTGGTTATTGTTCATGTGTCCAACAGCAGAGGGGAAGAAACTGTTCTTGTGGCGAGAGGTTCTGGTGCGAATGGACCGGAGCCTCCTGCCTGAGGGGAGCAGGTCAAACAGACTGTGTCCAGGGTGAGAAGGGTCAGCTGAGATCCGGGCTGCACGCCGCAGTGTCCTGGAGGTGTACAGGTCCTGCAGAGATGGGAGTCTGCAGCCAATCACCTTCTCAGCAGAGCGCACAACACGCTGCAGTCTCTGTTTGTCCCTGATAGTGGCTCCAGCGTACCACACGGTGATGGAGGAGGTGAGGATGGACTCGATGATTGCAGTGTAGAATTGCATCATCGTCCGTGTTGGCAGGTTGAATTTCTTCAGCTGCCTCAGGAAGTACATCCTCTGCTGGGCTTTCTTGATGACGGAGGTGATGGTGGGCTCCCACTTCAGGTCCTGGGTGATGGTGGTACCCAGGAAGCGGAATGAGTCCACAGAGGTGATGGGGGTGTCAGTCAGGATGATGGGGGGGAGTGGGGCTGTGTGCTTCCTGAAGTCCACAATAATCTCCACTGTCTTCTGGGCATTCAGCACCAGGTTGTTGTGGCTGCACCAAGACACCAGACGTTCAACCTCCCTCCTGTAGGCAGACTCATCCCCGTCAGAGATGAGCCCAATGACGGTGGTGTCATCTGCGAACTTGATTAGCTTGACAGACTGGTGGGTGGAGGTGCAGCAGTTGGTGTACAGGGAGAAGAGCAGAGGAGAAAGAACACAGCCCTGAGGGGAGCCGGTGCTGATGGTCCGGGAGTCCGAGACATTCTTCCCCAGCCTCACGTGCTGCTTCCTGTCCGTCAGGAAGTCAGTGATCCACCGGCAGATGGGATCAGGCACATTCATCTGGGAAAGCTTGCCTCGGAGATGGTCTGGAAGGATGGTGTTGAAGGCAGAGCTGAAGTCCACAAACAGGATCCTGGCGTAGGTTCCTGGGGAGTCCAGATGCTGCAGGATGAAGTGTAGGGCCATGTTGATGGCGTCGTCTACAGACCTGTTGGCTCTATATGCAAACTGCAGGGGGTCCAGGAGGGGGGCCGTGAGGGTCCTGAGATGGGAGAGAACTAGGCGCTCAAAAGACTTCATGACCACAGATGTCAGAGCCACGGGTCTGTAGTCATTTAGTCCAGTGATCCTAGGTTTCTTGGGGACAGGGATTATGGTAGAGGACTTGAAGCAGGCAGGCACATGACATGCCTGCAGTGAGGAGTTGAAGATTACCATTTTTCTTTTCTTTTTTCATAACTACTGTCCAGTCGAAATGAGCTTTGATGTTATTGCTTTAGACAGCCCCATTTCCTGTCACCAATCCCTATCATCCTGAAGAAACAACCCACCCCGCCATCCCGCCCCCCCCATACAATCACCATCTATTATTCATTCAATTCACCAAAGCCATTTGAATACATCAAGCAAGCAGGCAGTTTTGTCTGTGTCTATCAAATTTAGCTGCAGGAACGCAGGAGGAAAACAAACGGGGAGAATCTGCCTGCCCATTCACGCCTGGACAATAATTAGACATGGATGTTTGAGTGCACACAGTAATCCATATGTATGGAAATTCACTCAAGCATTTACGTATGGCAGGTTATACCAACCTGAATCCCTGAATCACACTTACTATAAAATGAACTGAACTTGAGAGCTGTCAGATTGCTTAAAAGCACTCCCGTCTGCCTTAGCTTCTTTTAATTATTCAGTCTCTATCCATCCACCCATTTACAATTCACTCGCTGCACTCCACAACTCCTCTGCTCCTTAGCTGAAGAGCTCGTTCCCCATGTAGACTCTGGCAAATTAAACCCCCTGGAACGTGATGAAAGCGCGAGGAAAGACGATGTGGACAGAAAACGAGATGAAGATACAGGAGGGGAAAGACAGAGAGAGCAAAGGGGGGAGGAAAGGGAGAAATTGAGAGGATGGGTGGGCAGGAAGTAGGAGAGGAATGACAAGACATGAGAGAGGCCACCACAGGGAATTCTGCTACTTGAAAAAACTGTCAGCCACTTAGCCTCTGAAACAAGTTGTCACTGCTGAAGCAGCATCAACTAGCTTCTTATAAGACTGGAAATTTCTTCTGATTTGCTTTTGTAGTGCTTGCTTTACATTCTACTTAAAGTTAAATAAAACAGAGGCCAGCAGCAGATACTGTAACTTTAGATCCAAGCTTGTTGAGTACTTGTAGTGGGGACCAGACAGAACCTGATGGACCCTCTATTTTTTTATGCCCAAGCTGGGGTGCGTGAAGACCCTTGAACTAGAAATGGCAGGGGTCTCGTCTTTTCTCTCTTCTTTTCCCTCTCGCCCCACAAAAGGCTGCAACAGGTAGCAGCTTCACTTGAGCCTGGTTCTGCCAGAGGTGTCTCACTCTTAAAAGGGAGTTCTTCCTCCCCACCAAGTGTTTGCTTACAGGGGATCATTTTGTTGTTAGGGTTCTCCCTCTGATACTGTATGCTCTGTACCTTCTAATATAAAGAGCCTTGAGATTGGTGTAAAAATTTAACTGGACAAATGCATAGCCTATAATCTGTTCTTTAGATCTGGCATCGTCAAAGCCACACCATTAAATATATCAAAATGAGATGTGATAGCAGCTATAGCAGAGCATGAATGTAGGTAGGAATGGGGTGGGATTTGGGGTTCTTAATAACAGTCATTTACAATGGAAACTGAAGCTTTCCCTGAACAGGATTGTTTTGTGTTCACACTGGTATAAATGAAATGACTGAATGCGCAGCAATGATCAGGCTGGGAAGGTTACTCTTCCATTGGGGAGTCTTTGTTCTAACCTACAATTAACGTTGTTGATTAAATTATAGGCTATATGGAAACCACTGCGCTAAATCAGCAACACATAGCCTGTAATTAATAAGAGCGACATGATCCATTGGTCAGAGTTAGCAGCTCCTATTTAGTTTTAAAAAATATATATATATCATTGTAGACAAATATCCATCTGTCTTCTTCTGCTTGTCCAATTTAGAGCTGCTGCCTATCCCGGCTGTCATAGGGTGGCAGCTGGGCTACACCCTTGACAGTTCCACAATCTATTACAGGGCTAATGCAGAGAGACGGATGAGCATTCACACTTACATTCACACCTATTGTCAATTTAGCATCACCTATTAACCTAATGTGGATGTGTTTGCACTGTGGGAGGAAGCTGGAGTACCCATGCAGACATGAAGAGAACATGCAAACTCCACAGTAACCAGTGAGCGGAGTCATTACTCATAGCTACTTTGGTATTAAGCAGTCAGCAGCACACATAAATGTGATCATTTTGAACCAGTGCAGGGTCTTGGTGAACAATCTGGAGTTAAAATCCATCTTAATCCACACAGTGTGATCTCAGTTCCACACAAAGTTGTTTGACCACCCCAACCTTCACATTCTGGTTATAGGTCCACATCTTAATTCATGACATGACAGCTTTCTTCCAGAGATAAAAATCATTATCGTTCTTCCTTTTTAGACGAATAGCTTCCACATGGGGGTGAAAATAAAGTGTCCTGCTGAGACATGCTGAAAGTCAGCTGAAAATGAAAATACTTCTATTAGATTGACCGCTGAAGACATTGTTGGAAACCAGGTTTGATTTATGAATCAATTTGTCATCATCACAGAGTGTCAAAGCAGAGCCGACAACGCTCACTGGATTTTCATTTGTCATCTCGGGACTGTCTCTGCTTTGATATGAGCCATTCTCTCTTTCTCACATTCCCAAAATTGCTTTCTGTTTGTCAGAGCTGATAATCACTTGTATATTGTAGCCGCTTAATGATTAGAAACATGTCTTACGTAAGAACCAATCTGAGGGGAAAAAAACAAACTGTGTCTAAAGGTTAAAATGTCAATAGGTTGCAATCAGAGAATAATGGTTGAATAAGTTAGGATAGAATACCAGTACTGGTTATATTATGCAGAGAGGACAGGACAAATGTTTAAAAGCCAGGACAAACAAAGATGTGCAATACCACAATTTCTTTCCTGTTTTTATATTTTCAGGCAGAGACTCTGGCGTAATTATTCTTCTCTGAGATAAGCCTCTTGCATGGCTTTTATCTCGGTGAAAGCAGGTGCATTAATTGTCCAGAGGAGGATAACAAAAGCTGAATAGAAACTGCACTGAAATCATACTTGAAATGATTGATGGCGTTTCAGTGATGGGTATACCATAAAAAAACCCCTGAGTGCTGACATTCAGCTAGAACATTATGACTCACTCTCCGCTTGTCTTCCTGATTCTTGACAGTATTTGCCGCACTTTGGATTTCATGATTTGGATTTTCTGCCTTACAAAAAAAAAGTTAGGTGAAAGAAATAAACTGGATTGAGCCGTCCCACACTGCCCAAACCAGCAAGTCGTTATCTGCTTGCTGACAGTGTTTCTGACAGTGTTTAAATCATTGCCATTGCATGACTTTATCAGCCTCTCACATATTTAAGGAAGAACTTTACAACGTTGCTTCATTTCATTGAGGTTTGTAATACCTTAGTACAGAGGAATTAATGGTAGACTCAATAACCAGTGTCCAGGTCTTGTAGTTGCAAAACTAACTGATTTACCATTCTGTCTTTTTTTTGCCAAACAAGGTGTTGTGCCAAACTTCTCCACTTTAGTCTTATTTGCTCAGATATGTTCCAAAAAGGTCTGTTCACCTAACCTATGTTAAGATATTCGTTGCAGAGGGAAGATGCTTTCTTCTGGCAGTCCATCCCAACTACCCACACACTTCATCAGTTGTTCCCTTATTTCACATTTCCACATGTTACAGATGTTACATTACATTCATTTTCACCTCAAAATGGCAAAGTGAAAATAGTTCCCTTTAAATTCACGCAAATGCATTAAAAACAAAAAGCAAATATATGACGTGCACATAAGTATTCACAGCCGTTGCCATGACACTAAACTTGGGTGCATCCTGTTTCCACTGTGAGATGTTTCTACAACTTGGCGTGCGTCTGCCAGTGGGCCACCATCTCCATCCCTCTTTCACCTGAGTGTGCCACAGTATTGAGCATTGTTTTTTTCTTCTTACATTTTTAGTGAATTTGCAGGAGTTTAAAGCCCATTTTTTCACTTTGTCTTTATGGTGCTATTATATGTAGTATTCTGAGGTAAGAAATTAATTTAAACTGTTTTGGACTGAGACTGTAACATGAAAAATGTAGACGTGAATACTTTCCAGATGCCTTTTTTCTAACTATACTGCTGTGAACTTCAACATGTCTGTTTGTAGCTCTTTGTTATTTGACATTTCTCTGAGTATCGCACGGTCTGACCTTTGGGTGAATTTTCTGGGAAGTTCTCTTCTGGGAAGATTGTGTTCATTGTGTTAACGCACACTTGAATGCTCCAAACCAGCAAAACACTGAAAGCTCTGCTTTTGTAGCGGAGCTCAGACTTGCTGACGATCAGTTAATCAAGTGTATTTGATTTGCAGCACCTGGCTGCTTCTCTCGCTGTTACTTACCGCTATGGAAACGGTAACGCTGTACTTAGTTTTCCACAGCTGCACAGAGTTTTCACATGAGCGTATTTTCCTGCTTTGTGTTGATTTTTTTTTTATGTATCAAATTCCATTGAAAATCTGAATATAAAGGACAGAAACAAAAATCAGCATTTAAAGATTACGCAGTGAGTGTGTCACATTGTTACGGCCCACGTAATGTAACATGCTTTGTTATGTTACTCTTCCCACTCCCAAGAGGGGAACAGCAGCAGACAACAATTCAAGATATTGAGCAGCAGTTTATTTGCGTCAGAGATGAGTCATGCCCAAAACAACAAACAAAAGCCTCCAAAGAACCCTATTCTCCCCAACAAGGCAAACAAATGACAATATGTGTTTGTCTCTAACCTAGATGTTCAAAAACAGATAAGAGTTTCTCATTCCTAATAATCTGAAATTAAATGCCCAGCATAATCAATATATCTCATTTACCATTTACAAATAACTTTTTCAAGTAGCTCACGGCAAACTGCACAGGTAGCACAATCTCAACTCTCAAACTCGTAACTATTTTCAGTCATGCCACATACATAAAACTCTTTCTGGATGCAGAAGCGGCGAGGAGACGGTGAATGTCAGCTGGACGTTTTTAAGTGGCTGCTGATCCAAAGACAGCAACTTCATTAAATTCGCCAGTGACTGGAATCAGCCTGTCTCATTTCATCAAACAAACACGCACATGCACTCAGTTGAGGAGAAGGAAACATAAATATAAACCGATATCATATATATCAGGGATCATGATAACGTCCCTCCACCCCAAAAATCAAGCATTTTGCCCATTTACAAATGTTTGATTCAAGAACATAAAGCCACGATGTTCTCCAAGTCTTTGTTTAAAGGATTTCGGTTATAAAATGTTGAAGCAACAAAGACCTGCACATGAGCGTTGTGGTCAGAGAACACGATGGTTGGGATACTTCTGGACCCATGATGCACTTCCAAGTGCTGTAATGCATTAGTTTGTCTTTGTTGGGCCTTCCAGGGTCTGGTTGACTGGTAGCCCTTTAATGTGTTTACCACCCTGCCATATGTAAATCAACTGTGTCGCTTACTCACACTGAGAGTCTGTACACTTAAGGGAAGTTTGACTCGGGACCCTCCCACTTCGCTGTCACCAGTAGTTATTTCTCTTTTTCTAACTTTCTATGGTCTCTGGTTGCCACATCACAGGAAAACACTTCCTGTCTGAATGGTAGAGGTGGGGATATCAATCAAAATATCAGTAGTATGGATACCAAAGATACCGTTATCGACTCAATACTAGCATGATAGGATGGATACTTTGTTTCTGTCCTCTAAGTTGAGTATTGAATTATGTTTTTGGAGAAGAATAATATAGCTCAAACATGCTCTTTGAAAAATGTTTGAACCTTTTCATTATTTATATGTAGCCTGTAGCACATTTCACAGAAGTTGACCCAAAGTCCTGTAGAGACTGGCACACTTACATTCCACGTCTCCAAAAAACTCCGTTTCAAAATACATGAAAAGCTGAAGGGTGTGTTTTGTTTTGTTAACTAATTACTGTGGAAAGTAAAAATCAAAGTGATTTAGTGTTCATTAAAATGTGTTCAGAATTTAAAAATTGATGATGATTCATCTCATAAATCATGCAACACTACTCTCCCCTACTTAAGCTGCGTTTACAGGTTAAAACTATTGGTATCAGTATTAAAATACTGTGTGTTTGTGTGTTTACTTGATATCAGCTGGATACCAAAATTTGCATTATCACACAGCACCATGGACACCTCAGACCTGTTTCTGAATGATGCTGTAATGTCACTGATGTGTTCCAAACTCTTCAAAAGTAAGAGCGGATGATCTATGCCGTGTTCGTCCTGCTTCAGCAGATCAACCAGCCCCCAGAACACCTCTAGTTTGGCTATATGAGTGCTCATGACTGAGATCACAGCAACGTGTGTTTTTGGGAGGTGATGATTACATTTACCACAAAAATATGCAAGTATCTTTCCATAGATCTCTTGATTGGACTCTACAACCCTCTCTCTCTCTCTCTCTCTCTCTCTCTCTCTCACACACACACACACACACACACACACACACACACACACACACACACACACACACACACACACACACACACACACACACACCAAATTAAGCTATCTCTGTCTTAATCATTTCCTCTCATTTGTATGCAACAATCCACGCTCTTGATTCTGTCAGGAAAAGATAACAGTGTGAGTGAAGTGTGTGTGTAATTGTGTGTTATGTCATTTCTCACCTCTTGGACTGCTAGAGTTTCCCCTCAGGCACAAAGTGAACCCTTCCTTGTGCTTCAGATTTTACAAGCACACTGATCTGGATGTTCTTTTGTTATATCTGTGTGTATTAATCTGTGTGAATGTGTGCATCTGCGTGTGAGACACACACTCATCGTAACTCCAAAATCAAAATCATAGTTTAGTGTTTTTATTTATGAGGCTTGCAGAAGCAGTCATCTGTCTACAGTCAAAATAAGGAGTTATAAAGTGAATTCAAACCTTTTTTTTGAAGCCAGCTGTGATTTTTTACGTTTAAAAAGAACAATATAAAGGAATGAGTTTAATGATGATGATCAGGCTGAGAGGTCAAACACACCATGACTTAAGGAAACACCAGCAAAGAGAAATTGAAATGCTTTATGGAGACAGTTATTTTGCTATGAGTATCTACATACCTTAGGCTTACCAACAAAGCTGTGAAAAGACACACATTTCTGCTTTTCTATACTTAAAAACAATAAATAACCTTTAGAAGTGGTGACAAATAACTGCCACTGGCATTCAGCAGAAATCTCCAGCTGAGTTGGACACACTCCAGCTCCACTGTTTTTAGACTGCAGCTGGTGCCGGTAGCCTTTGCTCTGCTCTCCAGGAGCTCCTCTCAGGATTGAAGGCCCAATCCAATCAGTCTACAGGAGGTGGGATACTAGTTCACGTGTTGCAGAGCAGAACGAGGAAGACCCAATGATTGATTAGACTGCCGGCGATCGTTGCCAGCAGCAGTCGAAGACACTGAAGCTGGAGTCCATCTGCAGAGCAAGACTGAAGAAACACTAAAAAAGAAAAAGGAAAAAAGAAAAAGAAAAAGAGAGCTGTCTAAAGAGAGAGAGTAAAAAAAAGGTCGATCATGGTCAAGTTGAAGCTGCAAAACCATATCCAGGCAGCAGCTTGATGTACTTACTGTACGGCCACGGCTTTTTATTTAGTAGCTTAAAATCCATAGCTCTGGTCAATGGCTGTAGCTGCAAAAGGGCAAAATTGACCCTGTAGTGGATAGAAAAATCAAAATGACTGGAGAAGACCATAGCTGACCTCCAAGTCGATTCCTAGTCAACAATATAGCTCATTTTCAGAATGCTCAAAGGAAAACCAGGAAAACCTTACACAATCTACTGAATACTGACAAAATGTAATACTTCTGGGATTGTGAAATCTGAAGATTTCCAAGCCAAAACAACAGTCTTGGTGTTAGAAAGCACTGTGTCAGTCACCAGCTCTTCCAAATGGATAATGAGCCCAAAACTGCATCCAAAAGCACAAAAAACACAGTCGAGAAGAGAACACTGGACTTTTCTGACTCATTTGAGTGTTGAAATTAATACAACTGAACATCTGTGAGAAGAGCTTAAATTCCAGCTGGGTGGAAAGGCTCCCATCAAATCTGAGGCTAATAGAGCTGAAGAAGAGACAAGCCACCCATTGAAAGCGTGGGTACTTCTGTAAGAGCTACAGAAAAATGACATGTACATCTACACAATAGTAATAAATTTGCCATTTTTACGTCATTTCAAATAAGTTACACTGAAAATCAAAAGCAGCGTTCTGTTGAATATAGAACAAATGATGCTGGTGCCAGTTATGTTTTGGCAGTTTTGACTTAACTTTGAGAGAAAATTGTCTATTTTGTGCAGCAACAGCAGCAAAGCCGAATCAGCTGGAACTCATTTCCTGTCATACCAGCCATTAGCAATCAAGCAGCGGCACAGGATTGTCTTAATGAAGTATTGATGTTTTATGAGAGGTTTCACACAGGAATCAGAGAGCTTTTGTTACTGAGAGGCTTCAGTCAGCGGGCTCAAGTCCACGGTGACAGCAGGTAGAAAGCTACAGTATGAGCTCATCTACAGAGCTTTATAATGAGCACACACACACACACACACACACACACACACACACACACACACACACACACACACACACACACACACACAGTAGTTTGGAACACAGCTCTTGTTTTTATAACTCTGGATGACATCACTGGATGTTCAGGCTTGACTGTCTGTGATGCTACAGCTGCAGGACACACACACACACACACACACACACACACACACACACACACACACACACACACACACACACACACACACACACACACACACACACACACACACACACAGAAACAAGCCTTGCAGGCCCTTTGACTCGTCTGGCCTGATTCAGACAAAGGCTTTGCTTTCCCACGCTTCCAAACTAGAGCAGACGTTCCTGGAGTAAAATGCAGTGGGATATTTTGACACCGGACACTCTATTGGAATATTTTGTCTCATATCTAGATCAATCGCGTTAATCCATCAGTGTCTTTTTGGTTTCTTTTTGGTTTTTATTCACCGAACCCGCACACACCTGTATACACAGCACACACCTGGAGCGCCACACGCTTTGTTTGATTTGGATTCGCTGGATTTCTCCACCTCAAACGGAGGCTCAAACCAGGTCCGCTGTACGCACGGATATTTTTAATCTGTCCGTCCTGGCGGCTTATACGTAAAGAGCGGCGATCCAGTCAGAGATCTAATTGTGTTGCCAGGCCTCCTGCCTTAATCCTCTGAGCGCCGAGTCCAGGCTCGAGCTCGCCGTCCCGTTGCAGCGTTTTTAAATTGAACGGGACAGCTCAGCATTATGGCATCAATCTGAAGGATTGCAGGTGTTGAAGCCTAAATTCCCCGACATTTTATGGGCCGTTCTGCATCCGTCCCACTGAGCTATCAGTGGTTTACAGCAGTGTGTGCTGACGTTACGTGATACATCCTCTGGGAATGAATTAACTTCCTCTTAAAACCTATGCGTTGTTGGCATCTGGCATCAGCCTGAGTCTCAGCTGTCTTTTTCCTCCCTCCATCTTTTTCCACTGTTGCTGTATGTGCCAGGGCTCCACACTGCCTTATGGACTGATTACAGCTCTAGCCTCAGTACTGTCAATGAAAGACTCAAACAGGGTAATAACTGCCTATTACTGGGCTTTTGGAGAAGATAGTTTGCCATTTATTAGCCCTCCTCTTCCTCATAACTAGACAATCAATGAGTTGGACGAAAGTTTATTTATTTATTTGGTGTTGATCTTAAAAAGATATCTGTACATTTACGCACAAGGCTGACAGAGTGTCACAGAGACAGCCAGCAGAGAATTGTACACATGCAGCACACTTAGACAGCAATCGCCTCAGCTGCCACTACAAACCAGCGAAAACATTGGTGTTAGCTTCACCCCATCAGCCTGGTGTCAATCACAGATGCCAGTTTCAGGGCTCCAGAGCACATGCAAGCTTGCAATTTTCACTACACTGTCATGATATTTTGTCTGGACTGGTGAGACATGAAATCTGCATGGATAACTCGATCTAATTACACAAAAACGCATCTGCACTTTATAACATACAGTATTTCCTAATTATACCAAAGAAGGACTTAACTCTCACCCTTGTCACTGAGTCTAAAGAGCCCTTGTTGGGCCTTTCCTACTGGGGCTTCTCCTTGCCTTGTTGGAGTGGAGACAGAGAAGACAAAATTGGAACGTTTGGAACATGGAGACAAAGCTTCGTGCACAAATTCAGTAACATCTTTTTTTTCAGGAAAATGCACCAAACTAATGTTGTCCCTGTTATTATTGTTTCATTCAGACCACCACTCAGTTTTTAGCAAACTGAGTCCTGGGTACAGTGCATGAAAATGAGGCCAACAAGTCCCACGAACGATGCAGACATATTTCAAATTTATGGAAATATTACTATTAGAACAGAGGAGACATACATAAGAAAAAGGCAGGTGTATTAAACTCTCGCTCGCACACATGGTTTAACACTGGCAGGTTGCCTCACGCCTGCAGCCTGAAGGTAGCAGATGTCTCGAGGACACGGTTTACAAACTCGATTCTCGCTGCTATAATACCATCAGGTAACCAAGTGTTCATTTCCTGAGCAGTGTGTTTCTCCATATTGTCTTTCACGTTCGAGTCGACCACAACGTTCAAACTTTTCACAGCATTGCTTAAAGCTCTTTTATGTAATTCAGCAGGACTAGAAAATAACTCTCGAGTTTCACAAGCCACAGTGGAAGGATTGGTTGGAACCATGCGCTCAGACACATGGAAGAGATTTGCTTAGTGTTGCGAGAAGATCATTTCAAACTTAAGCTCACTGTGAATGAACGATAATAGTTACATATATTAGCATATACAGAATTAACAAGAGCTGGATCTGTGCTGCTTGTGATGGTGGATGACCCAATCTAACAGAGACAACCATCGTCTTTCACCTGTTTTTAATTTGAAATTCACATATTACATCCCTGTATTAAAAAGTTTAGCTTATATCGTTTGCATGGGAGCTCAAAGATCCACGATTACCCTTTATTGTCGATAAGGTGGAAATGACAGAATTTAATACAAAATCAACACTAAAGTCTGTGTTTTAGCTCTGTTGATTCATTTGAGCTGAATTTGACCAGAATGGCTGTTGACTGACCTTAGTCTGTCTTAGCCCTGTGCAGGGCACAGCCTTTCTTTGTGCTTTACTCACACTGCTTTCCAGGTAAAGGTGCTCTGGGTTTGCCCTGGTCTCCACTTGCTGGCAGTGTCTCCTGTTCCAGTTTTCAGCCAACACATGTAAAATATTCACCTGTATTTAAGGACAGGTGTTGGGTGTAATCGCATCTTTCAGTAACACAGTAATGTAACTTGTCGCCATACTAAATATAGTAATTACATGACAGTTATGGTTATGTTGTTGCTTGCGTTAAAGAGGTTCTTCAGTTATCTCTGGGCAGATCTTCAACTTGTGTGCATGAGGAGGAAAATGGTAGAGCAGGCTACAGCTTTTCAGGAGTGGAGATACGGACATTAGTTTTATTTTTATTACACAAAAGGATGAGAGCACGGCGGGAAAGTGGAAACTGCATTCAGGACAGAAATAACTGTGTTATGCTGCTAGCACAACTTTAGCTCTTTGCAACCACCATAAGCATGCTAATGCTAAGCTAACCAAGACTGCAGAGTGATGTTTAAACTCAGAGAATGAAGGTAAGCTCCCCTTTTCGTTCTCTCTGGATTTACAAGTAAGAAGCTAATTCCAGCCACAACAACCAGTTACCTGCTCTTAACTCTGCCTGGACTCATCTGAATCCATCATGTGACGTGGATGTTAGACTTGCTAAAGCTTTGCTCACAGCACAGCTTTCACACAAACCACACTCACAGGAGCACATTCACCCTGCAGGTCAGGCTTCCTGTTTGTGACACCCCGGGCCACGAAGAGATAAGTTTAGAAAAACACCCATCCGAGAGCTGCTAGAGGCTTCACTGTAAATGAGCACGACTTTTAACTGTCACTGCAGCACATATCGCTCCTCAGAGTCTCTACTTTCTTGCCTTCTTTTTGCTTTTGTGTCGCTGAGATTTATCCAAGTGATCTATGTTGTTGTGATGCTTTCTGTTGAGGGAGTTAGCGGAGGTCAAGAAATAAAGATTTAAACCGCTGTACACTCTTTTGTTATGTTACTGTCCCTCTAAAGAACAAAAAGAAACAAAATACAAAGAAGTAAGGGATTAAATTCCAAAAAAACACTACTTTTCTGAAAGTCACTCCTTGGTTTGTTGACACTGCACTCAGTCATCCCATCACCACTAGAATTCCTCCATTATGTCAGTAGACATATCAGCTGCACCACAAAGACATCAGGCCCTGATGAAATTCCCTTCTGTTTGTTCCACAACTGACACCAAACTGATTATGTGCACAGCAGATGCCCTGTTTTTGCCTACAGTGGCTAACGTTTTTTCTTCTTCTAGTGCTCTGGTGGCAGATCGCAACAGACGATGGAATCTGCGTCTCAGGCTCATTAGTTCGTACAGGATGTGGAGTGCAAACACAGAAACAGGACAGAGCAGATGGGTGACTGCAATGGAAAAGGGATTCAGCTGAAGGGACACCAGTGCCAAACGCTATTATAAGGACAGGTGCAGAATGTGTGTTAAGTCATGCAAGAAACAAAATGTAGTGTTATAGCTGCATTATAGAAAACTGTATTGTAAGGTGATGCATGTGTCAGCTTAAACAAAAGGGGAAAGGTGCAAGAGTAGCATTGGTCCCAAATTACTGCTGTGTGACAGAGTCATCCTGTTGGCATCTGAAGTTGGATATGAACACTGGTGAGAAGTACGTCCCAGTGGGGAGGAAGCAGATAATGGAAAGTTTAGCATGAAATACACACTATTACCAACAATGAGCAGCGACTGTGCACTAAAGGAGTCTTTCATTTCAGTTCATCTGTCAGCACTGTTTTTCATGGTGCCCGCAATAAAAATTAAACTCCGGTCATGGGAATTGTTTCATACGGCATGAAATCACGGAGTAACCACGCATTACTCAATGCTGCCTTTGCTTTAATAGGGAGCCACACAGCTCCAGCAGATTCCTCCATTTCTTACAGCGATGTTGGGATGTGACACAGAAATATATTACAGTGTGTGTGATTCAAATGGATGCAAATGTAAGAGGAAAAAGAACAAACAGGGGATTAGGAGGAGCAGGCAGCGCTAAACAAGTGACTATTTCGCCTAAACGTAAACACTGAGGCAGTGTTTGTGTCACTGATGCTGTGTATCTGAGACTGACTGCCAGCAGACATCTTTAAATTTACATTTTTGGGTGGTTAGCTGATGCTTCTGTGCAGAGTGGCTAATGTAATAAACAGCAAAAAGACTCAGATGTATAATTAAAAGGGGTTTTCCACCACATAGATTTCAGTTAATACTTTTTGCAGGACCTCATGTTCAGAATATCTGGACAGAGCATTTCATCAGTGATGAAATAAACTACAGTGATTTATAGACAACAGCAGAGAGCTAAACGGGTAGTATGGTGACACAGTAGTTAGCTCTGTTGCCTCATAGCAAGCGGTTCAAATGGGTTCAAATCCACCATCTGACCAGGACCTTTCTGTGAGAGGTTTGCATGTTTTCTCCATGTCTGTGCAGCTTCCTCCCATTCAGACATGTAGTTAGTGGAGTTAGGTTATTTTAAGTGTTTCTTAATTGCCGATTGGTAGTCTGTCTTTCTGTGTTAGCCCTGTGACATACTGGTACCCCACCTCTTGCCCTATGGCAGTTGGGATAGGCTCTCACCCTGATCCTCGAGGATGGATGGTGTAAGGAGATACTTTCAATTGCTCCCTTGTCACAAGGGGTCACCAGCAGGTAGCTCTGCATGTTTGATTTGACACAGCTTTATGCCAGTTGCCCCAAAGGCGACTTGTGCCATCAGCTTGAATTTAACCAGCAGCCTCTGGCTTTGCTAAGCCAATTTTCTAAATACTAGACAGAAATATCAGGTCATATAATTAATTACCTAGCTGTTAGATGCAGGGTACATCCTCCTGGACTGTCTCAGGGCTGACCCTGGACAGAGTCTAGCTCCTAATGCTGAATTGGAAAAACAGAAAAGGATGGATAATTAATTACATGAATATAATCTGGAACCAGCTAAGCAACTATTTTTTTTTATATTATTTTATTACTACTGAGTGAAAGGTATACATTAAAGGTGATTTAAATGAAGTTAAAACCTAAAAAAAAGTAACAAATTATTTAAAATACAAAAATCTTACAGGGGCATCATGCTTGCCAAAGAGTTTCCTGTCAGGTGACCTGAACCTTAACCTGTGTCCACAGGCATGTGTGCTAAAGCTCACTGTAGAGTACTTCCTATCAAAACTCCACGCTGTGCATTTTTAACAGATTTAGGCCAGAAGCATTCACTAAATCTGTGGAAGTGGAAAAGGAGTGTCATATTAAAAAAGCACAGCTGACCCTGGTTGAAGATAACACTCACTGTGATATTTAGCATTTAAGGATCTCTGCGAGTTAAACATGCAAATCTGAGGTTGTTTATATATTATTGATCCCACATTTTGTTTCACTTCCTTTGATGTGCTACATAGATAGTTTGCTGAAAATTGCCCAACATACTTTGCTAGAGCTTGTGGATTAACTTCTATCTATCAGAACCGATGGCACTAATGACATATGTGTCCAATTACAGTTTAAAGACAAGCTAATTGCAGCAACAGTAAGGCTAGCATGTATCAGGACTGAAATGTGTGGCAGAGAATAATCAACAAAGACATTAAAAAATTAGTGCTGTCAGCGTTAATCTTGTTAAAATGCTATAACCGCATTAACACTGCAAATCTCGATTAGCGAGTTAGCGCGGATCGCCCTGTGCGTAGGGCTGCACAGTGTCAATGCGTTAGCGCTGTTAGCTCGTTAACGCCGAGCAAGGGGCGATCTGCGGATTTTAACGAGATTAACGCTGACAGCACTAAAAAAAGTGCACGAATTTTCCATCTGTCTATCAGTTCTCTTCCACTTATCCAGGTCAGGGTTGCGGGAGGGCTGGAGCCTATCCCAGCTGTCTTAGGGTGAGAGGCAGGTTACACCCTGGACAGGTTGCCAGTCTAGCACAGGTCTGACACATAGAGACAGACAAGATTTCAAACTAACTCCACTAACTGCATGTCTTTGGACTGTGGGAGGAAGTGGGGGTACCTGGGGAGACAGCGTGTAAACATGAGGAGCATGTGCCTGATGGTGGAATTGAACTCAAGACCTTCGTGCTGTGAAGCAATGCTGCCCTAAAAAGCAAGCAGTCATTTTCTGCTGTTCACCACAGGTCCACCACTCTAGAACTCATAAATGGACTTTAACAAACCAGAGTCATTCTAAGACAGTGACTAAAATAGAAATTCTTACAGTAATTAGAAAATTGTTTTTTACTTGTTAATAATTTGGATGTTACACTAGAGAAAGACACATGTATTAGAAATGAGCCTCTTCACAGACACATCTCTTAACATCCTAACACCTCCGGAAGTCCACTATCAAGACAAAGGAGTTGATAGTGGACTTCCGGAGGTGCAGAGAAGTACACACCCCCATCACCATCAACGGCGCTGCTGTGGAGAGAGTGAGCAGCTTCCGGTTCCTTGGCGTACATCTGGCTGAGGATCTTACGTGGTCAGTACACACAAACAAAACAGTGAAGAAGGCGCAGCAGCGCCTCTTCTTTCTCAGGAGACTGAAAAGATTCGGCATGAGCCCCCGCATCCTCAGGACCTTCTATCGCTGTGCCATTGAGAGCATCCTCACTGGATGCATCACCACCTGGTATGGCAACAGCACCGCCTACAACTGCAAAGCTCTCCAGCGAGTAGTGCGGTGCTCTGAACGGATAATTGGAGGTGAGCTTCCCTCCCTCCAAGACATCTACAGGAAGCGGTGCCTGAGGAAAGCGGGGAGGATCATCAAGGACTCCAGTCACCCCAGCCATAAACTGTTCAGACTGCTTCCATCAGGAAGGAGGTTCTGCAGCATCCGGTCCCGTACCAGCAGACTGAGAGACAGCTTCTTCCATCAGGCCATCAGACTGCTGAACACTTCATAGACACCTCAGCTTCACTACTGGAACTTCAACATTATGCACTCCACACTGTATATAAATGCCACTTGTTTTGCACATATTCAACTCTGTATATTTTATATATTTTATTATTATTATTATTATTATTATTATTTTATTTTATTTTTTTACTATTTAATTTGTAAAAATGTGTATACACACACACACACACACACACACACACACACACACACACACACACACACACACACACACACACACACACACATAGGAGAATATTTAGTATACACATCCAGAAATGCATACACTATTATATATTGTACATATATTTATTAGTTTCAGGTTGGCCATTCTTGTATTTTGCTCGTTTGTGTTGTTGTGTTTGCACATCTCTGTTGCTTGTGGGGCTCGCACACAAGAATTTCACTCGCATGTGCTGTGCCAGTGTGCCTGCACATGTGATGTGACAATAAAAAGTGATTTGATTTGATTTGATTTGACATCTGTGGAATCTGAATATTTCCCCCTCTAAACACAAATCTTAAACATTTGGAAAAAAAAGTGCATTATTGTTATTAAAATGATGCACATATTCAGCAGTAACACAACAAGCCCCGGGCGATCGAGAAATACTTCACTTAATCTGTTTGCTGGATTCACAATTCCCTCATCATAACACCGCTAAACAAAAGTAACAGGAGCTATATTATTTGGCTACATTAATTCTAATTATGCATTTTAGTCATACAGCAGAATTTAAATGCGATCCCACTGCTGCCTAATGTTAGCAAATAATTTATCCACTTATTACATAAAGTACATCGAATGCAAATATCTTTGTGATTATGTATAAATACCCTCATAGAAACATAAAGCATCACTTTTGTTTCTGAGGTGATCATTTTATTTTTTTAACGCCTTTGCTGTGCTGTTACATCTGCCATCATTTTAAATAGTTCACACTTTTATTCTTCTTCAGGTTTCATTTGTAGTTTCCACGATGGGGATGATCGTTGTGGAGCTGCCAAAACTTCCCGTTGTTGTATTTTTCTTTCTTGAGCTTTGACAGTTGCACATGAGTGATATGCAGGTGTTTATCGGCATCATAAAGGAAAACACTGCTGTCAGGATTAGATAACATGTCATATGAGATGCCTGGACTCAGCGGGAGCAGGATGTCTGCCTTGACACCGTTGCTTCGGCCATAGGGGAGCTACGGGCATTGTGTGCATTGCTAGGATTTGTCACAATTTACATGACAATGAAGAACATTTCCATAGCTGCTGCTGAGAAAAAATAGCACATATAAGAAGTCCGCAGGAAGACTGAGAATCGAGGATGAACAAATGCAGTAAAAATATAATCAGTTTCAAATTTTCAAAGAGCAACAAGTCACAGATTAATTTTTTTTTCTACAGTAATGCGATGATCACAAAGAACATCAGTGAACTGTGATCTGGCTACTTCCCACGTTCAGCTCTATTTTCCTCATAACAAAGAAGGAATAACAGCTATTCACCGTATATCCCTTCTCTCGGGTCACAGGGGATGAATGCACCTCTGGCAGCAAATTACGTGTGCGGTGAACTGAAATTTCTGCAATTTATTTGTTGGCGAGATTAATTAAAGCCGAATATGGGTTTTGTGAACAATAGGTAATCAGCAGTTGTCAGTGTTAATTATGCTGAATGGTGCTGAAAATAAATAGGGGAGTTCAGAGAGCGTGTTTATGGGAGTCATCACGAGCTCAGTAAAACCAGATGCCATCAACAAATCCCATTAAAAGCCCAAACCCAACAGTGAACAGATCCTACAGTGTTGTTTATGAAGCCAGACCCCGCTACAGTTTATTCTTGTGTGCCATAGAGCTCCTTTATCATCCACAAACTATTAAATACACATCAGCGAACTACACTGTTGTACTCTGTGTCATATGGCTCTATTATCTTCATCAGTTTATTTTGAATGAATGCCACAAACACCTTCCTGCTCCTGGAAATACTTAACAGTAAATGTGAATTAATCCAAAGCTAAAAATAGCCCCCGGCATATACACCGTTTAGTGTCTGTGCTGAGAAAAAGGTTCCCATCTGTTTTAAAGAACGGACCTCATTCACAAACAGACACAGATACAGTTTTTACAGGACTGCTGTGAAAAATTAAGTAAACCCCATGATTTGTTTCTAGAACCACATTCAGCAGCAAGTTGAAGTAAACATTTTTTTATTTGACTTTATGAGACTCTCACATTGCAGTGGAGGAATTTTGACCCACTCTTCTTTACAACTGTGCTTCAGTTCATTGGGGTTTGCACAGTCCTGTCACAGCATTTTAACCACACTGAGGTTTGGACTTTGACTGAGTTCATAGAGGAGTCATTGAGTTTCGACTGAAAGGTGCCCCGGACCTGTGGCTGCAAAATAAGCCCAACTCATAACCCCTCCACCACTGTGCTTGGCACTTGATAGGAACTGATTTTTCTGATATGATGTGTTTGGTTTTTAAAAAATATACCGCTATTAGGGATGGGTATCGAAAACCGGTTCTTGTTGAGAACCGGTTCCCACTGTTTCAATTCCTTGGAATTGTTTGCCATTTTTGCAAACGATTCCCTTATCGATTCCAGTCGCCCCGAATGACGTCATCACGTTGCGGAGCATCATTTACCTGGCAGGAAACACGGCGCCAGCGGCTCAAACGCTCAAAAGTTTGGTTATACTTTACGAGAACGGATGACAACAGGGCAACTTGCAATACTTGCAAAGTAGATATTTCATTTAAGGGAGGAAACACTACGAATATGCAAAAGCATTTGCTCACAAAACACGCGATGACCTTAAATGAATGTCGTGTTTTTAATTCCGCTCCGGACTCGTGAATCTCAACCCAGCAGCAGCGGTAACGTTTGCACGTCCTCTCCCGTTAATGCGGCAGGTAAATCATCAACTAACAGTGCATATTATGTTAGCGCGATCTGCCTTATTACAAAACCTGCCATTACTGTGCATTTAGGTGATCATGATGAGAGAGACAGAGTCTGGCTCAGATGCTGGCAGCTCTCGCTGCAGTCTACCGGTAGCGTCTCCTTTCAGGCCAGGATAGACGAATGTCACCGAGCAGTGACTGAGTTTGTGGTCAAAGGCTTGCACCCATTTGCCACAGAAGATGCCCCCGATTTTGAGTGAATGTGTTTAATTGTAGGCAGGGACATTACTGGATATTCTTGTGTAATTGCTACAGAAGAATATTTATTTTATTATTTTACATTTACAATTTTTTTTTCCTGGGGACCCTGTGACACCCCATTGAAGAGCCGTAGGCTGTGGATCTCTTAAGATCTCACTGTTGGGTTTGTAAGGCCATGTTACTCCTAAATTTCTATCTTGTTCAAAGAGAAGATATAAAACAAAGTTCTAAGCTAATCGACCTTAGTGTTCTCCTTTTTTAAAGAGAATCGATAAGAGAATCGATAAAGAATCGAATCGTTAAACAGAATCGAAAATGGAATCGGAATCGTGAAAATCTTATCAATACCCATCCCTAACCGCTATTGTCACAAAACAGGCTGCAGGGCCATGACAAAGACCCAGAGATGCATAGGAATGTCTTCCGAACTGTTATATTTTAGGTAAATAAATCAGAAAAAAGAAACCTATTGTCAAAAGCAAAAAATATGGCGTGTGTGTATTTAGTAAATGAAAGAACCAAACCAAAAGCAACCAGAGTCCAACAGGGTGTATCGGGGGAATGAGTCTGTGCACAGCTAGGCCCTAAAGGTTTTTAATGGGGCCCTGGCACACTGGTCCCAAGTGTTGCCAGTGTCACTATTTGTGAACAGGAACGCCACCTCTCCAATGCCTGAAAACAAGACACAAGTAGCCCAAAAGGATAGCAGGGTGCAGTGGGTCGTAACACTATACATTAGACCAAAAATCCTCTTTGGTCTTGTTTGTCCAAAGGACATTGCTTCAGAAATCAGTTTGTTTGTACAAGTGCAACTTTGCAAACCTTATCCATGCTGATATTTTGTTTATAGAGAAAAAAGTCTTTCTGCTGGCAACTCTTCTGGTCTTTTCCTAATCGTACTGTCACAAACTTATACATTTAACAAAGTAACTGAGCCTGTGTAGCATCTGAGATGTAGCTCTTGGGTCTTTTGCATTTCTCTGAGCATTGCATAGTCTGACCTTGTGGTCAGTTTGTTAATACACACTTGAATGGTTCAGACCAGCAAACTAATAAAACACGTGCTGATTATCAATAAGTCAAGTGTCTTTGATTAGCTGCACCTGGCTGCTACTTAGCCTCTTAATTCCTATGAAATCAGTATGTAGAGTGTACTCTGCTTCTCAAGACTGCATAAAGTCCTGTGAAATCTCTTTTTCACAGGACTGTATTTGCAAAACCCTACTCAAACGCTTTATGCAGAAATTTCTGAGCTCTACAGCAATTTTTGGAGCTCATTTTAGGAGATTCACACTAACTGTATATGAAAGATAGCTCTAGGCTCCATGAAGCACCTTGTAGACTATTGTTTTTTAATCCTGGGACTTGGCCAATTGGCTACTGCCACCTTGTACCAACTTGTTGTTTGGAAAATGAATTAGAACAGAAGAGTGAAGCAGTGGGAGTTGTTAGCTATAATAACTCTAGTGGCAATGTTAAAAAAAATTACTAGGATTTCAAATGAATCACACAGTGTTACTAAATCCCCATATGGAAAAGAAATAGTAAAAACATATATGATTTACTCATGAAAGTGGCCACTTTCTCATTACTTTCATATTTTTTTTAGTAAGTATACAAAACATACAAATTTCATTATCTAATTTTTCAAGGGATCTTATATGCTTTCACTCTTGTATGCTTTTCATACAAGTTTCATACAAGACAGATAAAAACTTTATAAGATTTATATATATCTTTTCCATATGGGTCTGAAACACAGATCCAGTCCTAGAGTTAAGAATAAAACATGAATAGCATCCAAAAAACAAGTTCACTGCTATTTAATCTGTAATCTGACTGATGGGCTGTGACTCACTGATAATAAAAATAATAATAATAATAATGTCTATCATGTATTTTCCACAAAACATAATTTTTTTTTTTTTTTTTTTGCCTGTCCCGTTTGGCTCTTTTGCCATCAGAATTGTTGTCTAAAGGCAAAGAAAGATGCCCAACGGATTTACTTTACCAAATTGACCATCCCAGCCTTGCCGTAATGGTCCATTTGATTCACCTTTTATTGTTTATTTTATTTTCACTTACTGAATACGGGACAGACTTGACTGAATACGGGACAGACTTGACAAAAAAACATAATTTGTTAATGAAAGTCAGGGCAATGAATATTTACTAAAGTACAAAAAAAAAATCAGATCAGCAGTGAAGTCTTTTCTTCAGCCATTAGAAGTGTGCACATTTCAAACTCTGCACTGGCTTCAGTTTTTAAAGCTGGAGGCTACGTCCATCTATTATACTGTCTACGCATCCTCAAGGGGTAATGCTAACATACATGTGTTTCCAGGATAATGATGCTGATGGGAATTTAGGAATAACATTAGCTCCCCTGAAAACATCTACGCTCCATCACTTGTCATTAACAGTGGTTTGAAACGGAATGGTTCAGTTTAACACTACAGCTTTTTGCACTCTAGTTCATACTTGTTGACATATCCTGCTTTTCTCTGACTCTGCTTCATCTATCAAAATAGGCCACAGAAAAGCATCTGGAACAAGCCTATTTTATTTCAGGTGGCCAAAAAAAAGATTAAGTAAACAGTCAGAGAGTGCCATCCAGCACCGCCTTGTAACATTTTTGACTGATCATTATCAGCATGGTGCTCAAGTGCTGGTGCTCAGTCTCAAGTAGGGTCATGAGGACCAATGTCCAATTAGATGGGCTTCTGTAGAAAGCTGAATAGCCATTATAAATAATGACAGCGTTAAAGTCCTTGAAGTATTCTCCTGTTAACTACAGCATTGCATTGAGTTTGATGTTGTCCATGTAAACCCTGCAGAAAGCTAGCTTTCATTAGATGTAATTTTCTTGGGTCAGCGTGTCAACATGATTACATAATGTGCGGATGTTTGTGTTCACAGATTCAGTATAAACTTGTATTTGATACATGAGTTCGTGTGAGACTTCATACACATCTTCTAAATCATGATTTTCGTGATTTTCACAATAAATTTTAATAATGCACACAAAAACCCAACAATCAGATGACTCCCTTTAAGCAAGCACTTTGACAACAGTGGGGAGGCAAAACTCCCAGTTAAAAGGATAAACCATGCTCAGGGAGCGGCAGTTATCTGGTACGACTGGTTGTGAGAACGAGGAAACAGAAAAGAATCGGTTAAAACCAATCAAGCACAGATACTCACCTGATGTCAACTCGTTTTGTGTAGCACCTGTCCAAAGAACCAGTTTCTTCCACCACCATCGTCATGACCAAAGCACTCTCAAAAGATGTCAGGGACAAGAGTGCAGATCTGCACAAGGCTGAAAGGAAGAAACTTGGTGAGAAGGTGACAACTGTTTGTGTGAGTATTCAGAAATGGAGAAAATCAAACTCGCTGGGCGAGTATGATCATAAGAAAGGTGGTGGATCCGTCCACAACTATACTGAAGGAGGTTGTTAATGATCTGCAGGCAGTTGGGACAACCCGTTCTCACTCCCAAAGCGTAACATTTTACGCTAGGTGACAAATCGTCACCATATTACGTTTTCGGCTACCCACCACGTTCCTAAATGACGACCTCGGAAAAAAGAGGACATATGAGAACCATCTGGACTGAATCTACACATGTTCGCTCTTTTTCTTCAAATCGCTTAGAAACACGCTATTTAACATCATTAAAGACCTGGTTAAGGTCAGGAATAAGGTTATGGTTAGGGCTAGGGATAAGGTTAGGTTTAGGGCTGGAATACAGGGCTGGAACGTCTATTACCGCGGGAGTGTCATTCACTGGATTCCAGCCATAACCCGCCGCGTACCATAAGAATGCCGAAGGTCTCCTTTCGCGTTCCCCAGGAACGCCGCGGGACGTGACAAAACGTCGACATGTTACGCCTCGGGAGTGAGAACGCTCTGGTTGGGACACACAGTCACCAAGAACAGCAATGGTAACACAATATGTCATAAATGACTGAGGTTTTACTGAACCCACAAGATCCCGCTGCTAAAGAGGCACATGTATAGGCCCCGTTCATTTGTTTGGAAGTTACAAATTCGGCAGGGCATCAAATAACTCTATATAGTTATGTGTTTATAGTTATCCAGCAGCAACTGGGAGCAGCAGTGAGAATATAGAACAGATACTCTTTTAACAGATACTGTTTGGTAACGGCTTCTGCTGTCGGGATTCATTGACTTTTGACAAGAAAAATCCTGAAAGGTTCTAATCTGTTTGAGTTAAACTTGCCTCACCTTTGTACACCACATACCTGGTTTGTGAATATGTGTGAAGCCTGGATCACAATGTGTGGTCTAAAGCGTAGACAAATGGCGACTTGTTTGGATCGTCAGCTTACTCATTACTCATTCCCCTCCAGCAGGTCCTGTTCTCTTCTACTAAACCACGTTCGCTCCTTTTCAGCTCTCCCTCCATTTCCTGTTTGTGGTTGCGTCATTTTAGATGTGTGTTGGGATTTTGCCAGTTTCCCAAGATGATTACACCAATGTGTGCTATGCTTCATTGCAGCCATGGCTCAAATCCTGACTTAGGGAAGAAAATTCATTATGGATGCTAATCGGTCCAGTGCAATCCCTTTAGAGTCCCATGATTGCACGACATTGTGTTTGTACAGCTGTTTGTGATCATGACAGGCTAACAGACAGACGGACAGATTGGCAAACTGGTAGGACAGGATGATGGACAAGACGCCAGGATGAAGAATTGGCAGGTGAGCCGATGTAAAAAACAAATAGAGTAATTTCATGAAGGATACAGACTTTATTAAGCAGTCTCTAAAACACAACTCCTAGTAGCTGTAATGAATTCCAAAAATTAATTGGACAGAACCGTGAAAAAAAGAAAAAATTATATCAGGCTTTTAAGTCAGGAGCTTTTTCTGGTGATCCATCTTTGTGTGCAAAAGTAGACTGAAGGTTAATTCAATTGTGCTTGCCAGAAAAGTCAGAGCCCAGCTGCTGGACTTCCTCACAGTCTGGTGTTTGTGCTCTCCACCTATCCATGACTATAGTTCTGTCAGAGGTTGATGGAAAAGAGTAACTAAATCTTTTGAGCGCTCCTTAATCACTGCAATCATCTAGGTTTTCATGTCACATGTCTCAGGAAAGAGGCAACAGTCCAAGAGAGTTACACCATCTTGTGAGGGCTGACTCTGCAGGAATGAGTGTTTAGGCTTGAAGTGTTTTTCCTGCACAGCATAAGACTCGATTTCAAAGCCATAGCTATGCCAGAGCTTTTATAAAGCCATATCAGGCTAATTATATACCACTTCTATTCTTTTTTAATTATTTTGTAATTTAATTTATTGCAAATATCTCATCAGCCAATCAACTGGCATCAACTCAAAATGAACTCAAGCATTAAGGTCATTTAAATGGCTTTGAACATGGTGTGGTTGTTGCCACCAGATAGGCTGCTCTGAATATTTCAGAAACTGCAGATCTGGGATTTTCCCACACAGCTTCATGTAGGGTTTACAGAGAATTTTCCAAAAAGTGAAAATATCCAGTGAGCGGCAGTTTTCTGTGAGAAAATGTCTTGTTGACATCAGATGTCAGAGGAGAATAGCCAGACTGCATCGAGCTGATAGGAAGGCAACATCGACTCAAATAACCACTCGTTACAACCAAGCTGTGCTGAAGAGCATGCACAGCACATCAAACCTTGAGGCAGATGGGCTACAGCAGCAGAAGCACCACCACTCCTGTAACTCCTGTCCTGAACAGAAGACCAGGGCAGTTCCCTCAGCCTTACCAAAATTGGACATTAGAAGAGTAGAAAAACTGGTCTGAAAAGTCTCGATTTCTGCTGCAACATTCAGATTGCAGTGTCAGAATTAGGAATAAAGAACATGAAAGCATTGTCCAACCTACCTTGTATCAGTGTTTTAGGTTGTTGTTGGTGGTTTAACGGTGTGGGGATATTTTCCTGGCACATTTTGGGCCCTTTAGTAACAGCTGAGTGTCATTTAAATGCAACAGCCTACCTGAGTATTGTTGAACCCGTTGCTAGGCCTGTCTTTGCATTCTGAAGTTTGCACTTGTCATTCTGGAAACATCTTCTCTCGTCACTGCCCGTTTCTGAAACCGTTCTGAGCTCATCTTCGCATTTATGCAAGTTGCAAAAAAAAAAAAAAAAACAGTTGTCAAATAGGTTTTATGTTTAGCCACCAATTAAGAGCCTTTTTTTTAAACCCCCCCCCAACATATTCAAATTCTCTCAAACAAGAACATTGCAGGTTGCAGGTTTAGCACTTATACTCGTTACATTTGAATATTGGAAAATCTACTAGCTGAACCAATGTGGTTTTATTCCATCATAGCCAAACGCTGTGAATGCAACAGCACTATTTTAAGTAAATCCCAGGACTGTTCTCTGGCAACCCTAAAAATAGACTTAATATAGGATTTGAGGAGAGAAAAAGTGGGTGAACCCATCCTGTGAATTACAGTTTGTCTATGGTGCTCAGTAATCTCTGCTGCAATTTTGGGACATCAGCACTTGCACCATCGACAACCTAAACTTGGACTCCTTGGGGCTTTTTGGTATGTGCATGTTTGTGGATGGTCTAGTCCAATGGAAAAGCATCCAGCATCCCAGTAAGTGGGAAAGGGTAGAGCTGAACTGGGAGTGAGCAGATAAAAGCAGACACAACACAGAAGCAACCTCAAATTCCGTATAATATCCATACAAAAAGAAAAAAAAAAGAGATTTTTATATAAATTCCAGTGGCACAGCTTCCTTTTGTAAACTTTGCAATGGTAGATGGTTACTTTTTCCTTGCTTGTACTTTTAGACAAGGTTTCCTTACTTTTAAAATGGTCCAGTGAAATAAAGTGTGATACCAAAACATTTACTTAAAAACACCTCGTAGTTAAAAACCTTTTAATTAATTTATGAATATTTATTTTTGGAACCCCTGCCATGAGGTGCAATCTAATAAACCCAATAAAAGGCTCATGCTTGAACTCCCTCTGTATTTTTCCAGTGAGCCATACACCGGTAGTGTATCTGTCATTCTCCTGATTTGTGGGTGTTTGTGTGTGCATGCAGGTGTCACTTCATTTGTGCATGCGAATATGTCTTGTAACGTAGATAATGAGTGCACAGCATGCATTCTCTAACTTTAATCCAAAGCTGTCTGACTGGCCCGCCAGCGTGCGGTGGTTTATATTCATACAAACAAAATGCACATCGATCACTTGATTTGTTTCCATAGCCAAATCATTCGGGGTGTCTGCTTGTCTCTAATAAACTCCAAGATGGGTTATTTGTTTCCTATAATTTTAATCCAAGCTACGTGCCTAGGACACATTTGAAGTTATAGCACTGCACTGATGTATATACACCGTCTTGCTGTACACAATGAGTCTGCCTTTTACTGTTGTTTTTGTTCCCCCCTTCCTATATATACATGTATATGTGTGTGTATATATATATATATATATATATGTATATATATATGTATATGAAAACAAGTGTGTGTGTGTGTACATATACATGTACAGTATTACATTTTAATTAATTTAATCCTAGAACCGCTAAAGTGTGACTTTACTTTTTAAAGTCACACTTTAGCTTCTTTAATATTAAACAATGGTCTTAAAAGCCTTCTTATTTTGCTCCTCAATTAGTCGTATTCATTTGAACAGACATTATATAGCTTCATCAATCTTGTTTTGCTGTATCAAAATAACATAAACATGACATTTAGGTTTCTTGCTGCCCGATAAAATAGCTGATATTACTCTGACGTATGAGTATAAACTGCACAGCAGGTCTGAAGCAATTTGATTATTTTTGGTCATTTCACAGGTCAGATCCAATAATTGCTAACCCCGGCTGGTATTGTTTCCACACTATGTGAGTCTACGTATGCATGTGCGGTCCAAGGGGCACCAGCATTAAGTAACACAAAGGCAGTGTGAAGGAGTTTGGCGGTCTGTGGGCAAATTTTATCAGTGTAAACAATACTGAATGTGAACCGCAGAAAATGGCTGGTAACTCGCCCTAGATAACAAGGGTATTCCTTTGAGTTTGCAAACCAAGAAGTAAAAATGAACTTGGCTATGTGCAGCTTTAATACAATGAGTAATGATGCAGTTGATAAAAAGGCCAGTGTTACTTGGATGCCAGTGGTGGAATCGCCCACCCCCCGTCCTACATTACCTACACTGGCACTGAACTTGGGCAGTGAATGTTTAGTGTGAGGTCCATAATCGTCTGGCAGGCGTGTAATTGCTCGGAGTGATGGTCTGCTTAAAGTTAATATCAAACGGCAGTCGATTTCTGTCAGAAATGCAGCCCAACTCTAAATAACTTGAGCATGAGCGATTCTTGGTTAAAACTAGAGTCATGTGAGTGAAGAAACATCACAAATCTTTGTGTGTGGATGCATGTGGTAAAGCTTTAAATGACCGGTGTTTAAGGTGGAAGTGAGCTGCTGATCACTGAAAAGCATGTTTAGGAACTTACAGATGAACATTGTGCTTAACAGTGATGTTTGGTGATTGCAAAAAATGCAAAGAAGAAGAAGAAGAAGAGCACACACCTGAAAAAAGCAGCACAATAGTCTTTAACAGTTTGTGCTTGTTTGTGTGTCGGCCCAGTGAGGGGTGGTGGTTGACGGTGGTGCTTTTACACAACACAAAGCAAAAACCATCAAAAAGATAATGATTGTAAAACAAAGCAAAAATAGATTGCAGTGTAATTACACACGTGTACTCCTCATTTTGTCGAATGGATTTAGTAATATAGTCCCACTTCAAAGTGGTGTGCGGTTGTACTTCCTGGTAAAGAGTTTCCTAAATTCAAATCAGATGAAACAAAAAAAAAAAATCAAAGTAAGAGGAAGAATGTTCACCTCATGTCAGGGGCTGGCTCTGTCACCCAGCATTTTTGAGTTATTTTGTATTTTGATTGCTTATCATATAATGACATAATGTTAAGTTCTAGTATTATTATTAGTTTGTCTTATTTGGGTTTTAGTCTAGTTCGTGTTTCTTCTATTTCTCCTTATTTATGTGTCTTTTCCTGTCTTCTGTGTTTTACTTTTAGTTATGTCAGTGCTTTCGTGTCCCTTATCTGTTCCCATGTGTCTCTCCTTGTGTTCCGTGTATCCCAGGCCTGTCATGTGTTTCATGTCTGTGTCCACATTGTCAAGCTAGTGTTGTCATGTCTATGTTCCATTATTTTTCCTCTTTTATTTTGAAGGGTCTGATGTTTGCATGTTCAGTGTGTTTAGTTTTACTCTCCCTGTGGTGTCTGGTTCATTTGTGTCAGCTGTGTTTCCCTCATTACCCTTCTGTCTCCCTGTGTTCAGTGTTGGGTCGTCTGTTTGTCTCATGCCATTGAAATCTCAGGATTGTTTTTATGGTCCTGTTCAGGTTGATGTTCATGTTCCATGTCATTGTTTTTATGATTAGTTTTAGTTTACCCCAGTTTAGGTTTTACTTTCGTTTTTCCCAGCTCGCCTTGGCTGGTTTTCTGTTTGTGATACCAGCCACCATAAACGGCTTGCTGTCTATTATTCTTTGTTTTCTCTCCCGTGTCTCCTTTTGGGTCCACACCTCAAACATCGCACTGCTAGACAATGGTAAAATTTTCTATTTTCTATTTCCATCCTAATGAATTAAGCCTTTTACAAACTGGTAGAGAGTAAATTTGAACTCTTATGGCTAGATTTACTAAACAGGGCAAATGAGCTTGTGAATTGATAAAAACCCCAAATTTTATTGTTTCATTTTGATAATAAAGTCAAAATCTTGATATTAAACTAAAAATTAAACTAAAACTTTGAGAAAAAGTTGCAATGTGGAGTCAAACAACTGCCACGGCTGCTGTATCTTAAACAAACGAGTTGGTGAAATTGTACTTCAGTTTTAATAACAAGAAAATTATTTCTGATTTCTCAGTTATTAAACTCTATTTAAACCAAAACTCATAATGGACTTGGGTAAAACACTAACGGAGAACAACTTATAATATACACCATGTCCCACTTCTTTGTGGTAATTTGTCTCGAACATAGTGTTAACCTATTGGATATTAGCGTGAAATACTGTTATAATTAACATAATGAATTCATGACGAATGAAAAAAACATTTTTGTTGCTGTGACCTTGATGTTTGATGAGTTCATCCTCGAGTCCAAGTTGAGGATTGTGCCAAATATGAATGCATTTCCTCTGGGAGATACTTCCATCATTACAATGGGATGGATGGACGGCCATAGTTACAATATGAAGACATGATGTCTCTATGGCTGTGGCAGACAGTGTGGTATAAAAACGATTACTGGATATGGTTTGTTTAACCTAACGTGTGTTTTTTTTTTTTATATGTATCGATATCTTATGAATAAAGGAGAAGCCACCTGCTTCCCCACTGCACTGTCTCTTGGGGTCTAAATATCCCATTGGTTCTGTATTTCTGCACTTCAAGTAAAGCACCATCTTATTGTTATGACACAAAGCAAAAAAAAAAGCTGATTTTAAGCCATGACCTCTTGCAGGACACACAGATGTCAGCACATACGCACACATGCTGCTTTTGATTCAAGAAGAAGCCAGATGTTGCAACGTTCGTAGAAACACTGGACCTTTCCCTGCCAAACTCTAATTTACTGTTTATTGGATGACGTCATTCTAGCAGATCCCACTTCTGACAACAACCCCTCAACATACATTATCCAGACAGAAACCATTCATCACTGCTGTGAGACGCCGGGGCATCAGAGAAACTAAACTTCTGCGCTCAGCTTTTTTAGGCTGAGCACAGACCACCAGCGAGTCATTAGTCACATCTCAGCTTGTTTGTGTCTTTCAACACCAGCTCATCTAAAGAATTATTAACTGTAATTCCTCCTGCCTTGTGTTGCCGTTTCATTTCATTTGTTTTTCGACTTGACGGGGCAGCCATTAAGGTCACTCTGTCAGCGCATGCTACTTTTTCAAAGTGACAGACAAGATAAAGGGAGAAAATGAAATGTCTGTTGATTTCATTTGCGTTCCTTTTTCAAATGGCCAGATAAGAATGTCACTAAAGGACAACTCTATATTTCACGCATCAGCGGAGACAAACAGAGACCTTCAAGAACACTAATATTGCTGAGGATCTGTAGACCTCGAGTGACCCGCCTCAACAATCTGGCATCTTCTCACAGTCTCAGATGAAAAACAACAGTTCTGGTCATCCTAAACTGAAACGACCTCTCGGTCTGGGTTTAGTGATTCTAAAACAAGACCAGTCAATGAGAATATCACACTAAATGACCTGCGTTGTTTTCCCTTTGATCGTATCTGAACGCTCCCCCTTTTCATCTCGTCCGAGCGAAACAAAAACATCATGGCGGTATTGGTGAACATGCATCACGCTGGATGCAATGAAAACAGGCCTGGATTCAGATTGCATCAGGTAATTACTGCTCCAGTCATTACTTTTATGTCTAAGTCTACCCGCCAAGGTGGTGAAATATTCCTATCAGCAAAGATGGTAGATGAAAGGCCGACATTAGCGGGGGAGCTGTGGCGTTGCTGCCGCAACTTGTGCTTTTTGAGATACGCGTCCCCGCTGTAGCTGCCGTTTCTCCCACTTGTCAAATAAAAGCAATTCATCTCAGTGAGAATCTCTTCTATGGATGATAATTGTGAAAGAATATGTCCCGGTGACATTGGTGTAGAAAATCAGCAGCTGAGTCTGTTTGTTTTTACTGGGGCATTTTTCTTTTTGTAAACTTTATTCTGATAGATATTTCTTTTAAAAACCCATTTCCTCCTCTACGTGTAAAAATAGCTTACTCTTCCAGACATTCAGATTTATTCATCCAGTGATTCATGTTTATATACAGAGCACAATTACAGAGCATTCACTTTGATTGCTGTTCATCTTATGGTAGAACATAAAATTTTAAAGAGTTTGTGCAGAAAATGTCCGTTGTGCCAGACATTCTGGACTCACCATCACCAAGCGTCCTTTCAGTGCAGCATGCACGATTTATGGAGTGCCGGTAAAAGAAAGAACTACGAGACCAGATACCATGACGCTGAAAGAGTTCAAGAGGCAGAATGTCTGTGAAGGTTCTCAGTCATCCAGGCCATCGTAGTCTAAGGAGCTTGGAAAGAAACGTTTCAGGACTTCTTTAAGTTTCTTGAAGACGTTTCACCTCTAATCTGAGAAGCCACTTCAGTTCTAAGAGCAACTGGTGGAAAGTCCCAGATTTTAACCCAATGGGAGGGTCAAGGACCCCTACTGATCCACTACCTAATCACACGAGTCAAGCTGTGAAAATGGATGTGGGTCAAAAAAATGTTAACCACAGGCCAAGTGACGAGCCAAGTAAATAAGACTCCAGAGACCCATAGACCAGTCCGTGACCATCTGGCAACCACTGGTCACCAGGGAAAATTTGTATGCTTGACTTAGTTGCCAAAAAACCTGTGATTGCTTTGGTCACTAGCAGATTGCCATCTCCATAGTTTGCATGAAACACAAAGACTGAAATGGTGAAAAGTGAGACACAAACCTGAAATGGAGACCGTCGCCTTCAAAGTAAAAGCTGCACCTTTGAAAGTTGTTCGCTGTAGCCTTCAGGCATGAGTTAAAAACTTTATTTCAAGTTTGTGTCCCACTTCTTCTAGTTTTTTGACAAATGTATCGTGGTTAGCACCAACCTTTATGCAGCCACACTGTTGTAAATAGCACTGCGGGAAGTAATTATGAAATATGAAATTTAACTTGTTTGTTCACAGTTGCCTAGTTAAATATCCAGTAGTCATGCTGTAACATTACCCTGCATTTGTCGAGTTCACAAATGCAAGTCACATATTCACTTTCGTGCTGCTGTTGATGTGTTTTGATAACATCAATAACCTGATAGTATCCCTTTCTATTTGCTGGCTGGCTTACAAGACCTTTGACACAGAGCTTAGAAAAGTTTACTGGGGCTGTAAGATCAAAACAGTTTGCTAAATGAAGCTGTAAACACTCTGAGGAGGACACCAGGGCTACATGATAATTCTCTAAGGCCTCATCACTACAGGCAAAACCACAGACGAAAAGTTATCAGTCGTTATGAAATGTACAAATGTAATCACATGAGTTTCTTTCAGTTCATAAGAGCAGCATAGTTGCTGTGTGAATCTCAAACAGCAGAAGAGTCTCTATAGATTCTCTGGAGTGCAGCCAGGAACATGGAAATGTGCAAGAAACTAATATAACAAAAGCCTGTTTAGGCAGTTTTATGTATTTTCACAGGTCTTTACACTCTGTTTGTAGGTTCACAGATTTTGTGAACATCACAGCTGTACAAACGTTGCACCTTATATACTTCACATGTAAAACGAGGGAAGGTTTGAGAACTCCTATTACAAGATGGCCTCAAGTGACATCTGCTGATAGCTCTTGGCAGAAAGTGCAAAACTTTTTGAGACATTCACAAAGTCACCTCACTTTCACAGAGACCATTATTCTAACATGGGGGAATTCACATTTTCTGTCGTGAGTGTTTGAAAGATTTGCTGAGTCTGTGCAGCCTCCTGTTTGCCCTCACAAGGTACAGGGGAAGAGGGTCTCAGCCAAGTCATTTCCGCTATTTGGACTAAACCCTGTGAAAACGTCCCAGGGGGCCAGAGGACTCATTAGGTGCGGTGACACCGTTGCCGCAGGAGGTGTCACCAGGAAAGCAGCTGACAGGTCCTTAAATATAACACACACTTCCTGTGACCTCCCATTCGGACAAGCTGCTGGGGCGTGATCGCTGCTCTGCCTCCAAGGCCAGTATGTCTTCGGTCATCATTTAAATTGAGAGCTGCACACAAACACAGCATGCACACGCACACACAGGCAAGAGTGCGTGAGTACCTAGAGTAAAAACATGCATCTGTGTAGACGTGTAGCCATTCATAAATTACTTTGTCCATGCAGAAAAGTAACAAGTTCAAACCTGAACAACATTTTCAAAATTTGGCAACTCTGAACGTCAGCGAGAGGTCAGTGAGAACATCAGCCATCAATCCCAGAACACCCTGTCACACAGTGTTTGCTGAGACTCGCTCGTAATCATCCGCCAACCACAGTGGCCTGAGATGCTTTTCGCCAGTTGACATTAAAGGGACAAGAGACACCGTGTTGGCTGTGCTTCCCAACATCTCATTTCACTGCCCCCTCCTCCTCCTTCTTTGTGTGGAGAAAACCAAACAATGGAGCAAATGTTTCATTTTTCAGTTCACTGTCAGGGGAACAAGCACTTCCACTTTGCATGCCATTGTTGTTCTCTCAATGATACTGTGCTCCACAGCAACACTGGCTCGGAAAAAACCTGTTTCACTATACGCATAATTCGTGTTGTGGCTGCTACGGGGGGAACAGAAGTATAATGTGCTGCCAAACCACCTAGCAAGCAAGCAAAGCCCAAGGAGACAAGGCTCTGTTACACTTCTCACAGAAAGGGAAGTTTACTTTCTTTTGCCCACACGAATCCATCCAGTTATATTAAGATATTTCAGCTAGAAAGATCATCGGTAGGTCATTGGACCTCATTTACAGGGAAGATGGTAGATGCTGACGAGTAAAATTTAAACAACAGGCCTTGTCACACAAGCCTCTGAGCCTCTCTGTATTTTCCTGCTAGACAGTTTGTTTCCCTTCTGACCTTTGTTAAGTTTTATGTGTTTAGATTTGAATGTGCTCATATTTGAATCCAGAAAATTATAGAACCTAAACCTAATTAACCACATCCCGCCTGCATGTCAAGGCACCTACACCACTTAAAAAGTCATGGATTTATAGTGCGCACATATGTGAATTCACTAAATGTGACAGTTCAAGTAGTTCAAGTAGGATGCATCTATTTCCCCGGTGTTAAATGCAAGTGTGAACAAGCCTTCATTCTACCATCTCTAGCACTGATCCATCACAGCGTCCTCAAAGAAACTAGAGGATGCTAGAGGAGCAAGGACACATATAGTCATTTATAATCAATCTACATGCTATATGCAGGCGTCCTTGTGCATTTTAATCAATCTGGGACACGTACTGTATGATAAGGGAATGAGCAAGACTTTATATTTGCGCTGGTCCCATGCAAACTTGTAGCACAGAGCTGCATAAGCAGCAGCTATATTTGCTCCATGCACAGCAATAATAATCACCATAATCCCCGATGCATCTGATTAGTCAAACACTGCCGGTGCTAGCTCCCTGTATCTGTAACATTGCCCGAGGCAGCTCTGCTGACAGATGACTCCACACAGCGTGTAATAATAAACACGCGACACAGGAGGAAACACGAGACCCAGCTTGACTTCCAGTCCTTATAGGTAATCCATCATCACCGTGCTGACCATCTAACTTTCACGGACCCGTGTGGGTGACATACAATACAGTGACGAGCTTCTGGATGTGTTATGCACCCCTGTGACTGACACTGAGCATTGTTTCCCACTGTCTCCGCCGGGCTCGTCTGAGACCAGGAAGGATAAACAGTCCACTGTGCTTGGCACAAAATTTGTCCTCCTCCCTAATGAAGTGCAACCTCCCGAGCTCAACATCATTCATCATACTCCAGCCGCTGTGTTGGTTTGTGAGCTAGTTTGCGTCTGTGCTGAACGTCTGCTGCATATCTGCACTCGTGTTTTCATTTTTCTGTCCTACGGACTGCAGACGCACTAGCAGAGCTCAAATGACTCTAAGATGACCAAACAAATGGGCCAAACAGGCCTGTTTGTTTTCTTTCTTTCTTTCTTTCTTTCTTTCTTTCTTTCTTTCTTTCTTTCTTTCTTTCTTTCTTTCTTTCTTTCTTTCTTTCTTTCTTTCTTTCTTTCTTTCTTTCTTTCCCCCCCCTTGTGGCTTTTGCTTAGTTTGGAACCAAACTCATACATCTAATTTCCCGTCTATTTGATGGCTATCAGAATTTTGAGCTGTATTGGATTTTCATATAGACTTACGCTATGCAGGGGAAGCAGAATGATTGTCCAGTGTTGATTTATGCACCGCTGTGCCACAACTTCCCAGTTCCTCATAAAGGAATTAGCCTTGCTCCAGCTGTGCCATAATATTTACATGATAAATCGTTAGGCTGTGTTTAGTCTGTGCTCTGATGTATATCTTAATGCAGTGTTTTCCCCCATCATAGTTTGGCAAGTGCAAGTTATGACTGTCTACAGCAAGTCATATATGGGCATGTGTCCTTGTGATCGGGGTCGAGGCTGAGGGTTTATTTCATGCTTCGAAACTGGTCGACGATCCAGGAAATTTTAATATATCATTCTGAAATAATTAGAAGATGGTTCTGTGATCAAAGTCATTACAGGATGTAATATGAAGGGAAAGATTAACCGGAAATTATGTTGGGACATAATTCAGAGAAACTTAAAATCTGGCTTTGGATGTGTGACGTGTTCCATATGGTACTGTGATGTTATACAGCTCGAGCATTACAAAAGAAGCTGAGCATATCCAGACGTGGATGTGTTTAGTATATTATATGAGGGCCAGTATGGCGGCTCTTTCTTATGTTTGCTGGTGGAGAACAAGGCAAAGGTTGAATCTCTCCCTGTGTTTTGGTAGGCTGACAAATCCATTTATAATTTTTCCTCAGATTATTAATATAACAAATGATATCAGTGGCCAGGACACACACACACACACACACACACACACACACACACACACACACACACACACACACACACACACACACACACACACACACACACACACACAAGCAAGAACTCACGTTTGTGAAATATGTGGCAAATGTTCAAAGAAGTAAAAAGAATGGGTTGTACTGGGTGATGGATGCATTTCTCTTAAATTTCCACATTATAACATCAATCTAACTCATTCCATACTCTCACTTTTAATATTTTAAAGATCCTACTTCAAGCTTCAGTTGTAATTTCATCGTTTCTTTTCAGGTGAGCATGAATGTCTACCACAGCAGTCCCCAACGTTTTTTGCGCCACGGACCGGTTTATGTCCGCAGATAAATACAACAAAATAAAACCAGTACCGCTACCAAATAAAAGAAGATTTATTTCATGGGAATAAATCCAGGGAAACCGAGTTAACGATAAAAAACAATAAAAACCCAGACAGGTACTAGTCAGTGGCCCGGGGGTTGGGGACCGCTGGTCTACTACATTGTACTGTTATTTACAAAGTTCAATTCAAAGCTGACCATCAAAGGTTGAAAATAGTTTTTTTGTTTTCTTGTGATTAAATCCAGTGTTAGTGGTAATGGATGTAATTAAACAAGCAGTCTATGTATAGTTATTTAGTGTTTTAAGCAGTTCAATGAAAGTTCAGTGAAATGTAGCCTGACACGCTCCTCGACATGTGCAAAAATGGGGGGGGGGGGGGGGGGGGGTGTAGAGGAAGAACATTATATATATATATATATATATGTATATATATATATATATATATATATATATATATATATATATATATATATATATATATATATATATATATATATATATATATATACACACACTGGGTGAATGTGCAGTAGTAGCAGCAAGCGGGTGAATTCTGTACATTAATATGAATAGACATCTGACTATTTTACAGGATAGACAATATAAACATATTTAAAATTAAAGGAATTTGAAATGTACATTGTGCCTTGGTTTAGTGTCTGGAAGAGTCCTGTCTCAGTCAATTATAGATGATGTGAGATGTGTGTGTTTAGGGCACGGATGGCTTGGGGATAGAAGCTCCTCTTGAGTCTCTCTGTCCTTGCCCGGAAGATGCGGAACCTTCTACCAGATTGCAGAAGTTGGAACAGTTTGTTGCCAGGATGGGACGGGTCCTTCAGTATCTGCGCTGCTCTAGTCCGGCATCTCCTGGTGTAGGTGTCCTGAAGCGGGGGGAGAGCAATCCTGCAGCAGCGTTCTGCTGTATGGATCACTCTCTGGAGAGCTTTTTGGTCCTTCACACAGCTGTTCCCGAACCACGATGTCATGTTCTGTGTGAGGATGCTCTCCACAGCGCCTGTATAGAAAATCCTGAGGATCTTTGGAGAGACCCTGAACTTCCTCAGTTGTCGTAGGTGATACAGGCGCTGCCTAGCCTTTTTGGTCTGGACCTGAATGTGGGCAGCCCATGTCAGGTCTGAGGAGATGTGGACACCAAGATACTTGAAGGACTGCACCCTCTCCACTGGAGCTCCATTGATGATAATGGGCTTGTAGTCTCTGTGCTGACCCCTTCTGAAGTCCACCACCAGCTCCTTGGTCTTGCTGACGTTCAGGTGTTTACATTTGAGGGAGCAGTATTGCCTGTTTATTTATTGATTTGGGGCATTTTTGTTCTTTTTAAAACCTGCTTAAACATACTAAAGAAGTTTGTACCGCAGGATTAACAAGTGCAAAGTGCAAGCTTTTGTTATTTGTTCTTATTAACATACTTGATCATTTTGATTATAATTTTTACGTATAGTACATGTGTAGCGGCCATTTCGTTGTTTAGCAAAAATCATTTAAATGTTTAGCAAGTGAAAAAAAGTTTTCGATGTACATGTATTCGAACTGTTATTTAATAAATGGTTTACGTAAAAAAGTCAAAACTTTAAAAACTATAACATGATATTTATTATTATATATGGGCCGATCGTGACTCAAGAGTTGGAAGTTCATCTTGTAATCGGAAGGTTGCCGGTTCGAACCCCGGCTCCGACAGTCTCGGGCGTTGTGTCCTCGGGCAAAACACTTCACCCGTTGCCTACTGGTGGTGGTCAGAGGGCCCGGTGGCGCCAGTGTCTGGCAGCCTCGCCTCTGTCAGTGCGCCCCAGGGCGGCTGTGGCTACAGTGTAGCTGCCATCACCAGTGTGTGAATGTGTGTGTGACTGGGTGGATGACTGGATGTAGTGTAAAGCGCTTTGGGGTCCATTGGGACTGCACTATACAAATACAAGCTATTTACCATAGTTTATAGTTTTTTACGCCAGTATCATTTACTAAGCCAATCCAAACAAAGGCAGTCAGATTTTAAGTACAGTTTTAAACATGAAATAAATATTCATGGTTATGTTTAAGGAACTTAATTAAATGGTTTACATCATGCCATTGCAAAATTAGCCACACTGCAACCTAACCAGTAAAAAGAGTAAAATTTTGAATACTTTTATCTTGAACAAGAGGTCAGAGGTAAAATGTGACATGATATTTTCAATCTCTATATATTTTCTTTACGTTGACAATACACAGCACACTTGTAAGAATCATAATTATTCTAAGGGTTTTTGTCCATTTTCCACCAATAAGTCATCAGGTTGGTGTTTCTTTATAGTTACACCAACATGGAGAATGTATCCTACACTGTAGTGGAGCCTCATGCTGTGGAGCATTTCTTTTACTTTGCAAGGTCATCATTTGAAGCTCCAGTTTGAACTTTACAGATATCTGTTTTGAATTTGTCACCTCTAAAAGAATCTCCACCCTTGAATATCACTGCACAATTTTTCACGTTTCCCTCCTGTCTTGAAACCTGGGTGCCGCTTTGTTCTGCCTCTATTGATCTGCATTCAGGGCGACACCTGCAGGATGTATAGTTTCCCTCGTATGTTTCAACGTCTCGCACATAAGCGATAAGAAGCTATCATAACACCGGGTAGCATAACGAAAAGTAGGTCACATTAAGGATATGAACTTCTGCTCAGCTCGGTGTGTGTGCGCTCTCAGCAGTCTCTACAGATAACTCGCCCTTATCTCTTCTCCATTTAGTGCCGCCAAGGCTCGGTCTGGGTTACACCGACTGCCTCCTCAGGGGAAATAAGGATACGGCTCTCAGGTTCCCAGCAGGCCCAACATATGGGATCTGCTCTCGTATCCAGTAGAGATGAATTCATCCCAAACTCATCTTCTCACACAGATTAATTTGGCAGACATGGTGAGGCAGGTGGAATGTGTTGAGCAGCATCTGCGTGTATGTATGAGATTGATGTGGATGCTACGTTTTTGTGCTGCTGAAGGCTGTGCTGATGGAAAATGGAATGAGGTGTAAACCTGTAGTTAGTTATTGGCATCCCGTCTTATTATTAGTATCCAAAGTGAGAGAAGGACAATTTTTCTCCAGTTAAATCACTTCTAGTGGTTTGTTAGGACTGCCATAAAATGGCTATACCATTACTCAGGGATGTCTCTCTGACTCTGAACATGCCTTTCCCCCCTCTCCTCTTCCTTTGTCAACAGGCACCGGTAGCACAGTTTCTACCAGCACTCTCCTAGCCAACAGTGCCAGTACTGCCCATTGTTAATCCAGCCCAGCCATATCAATTACGGAAATATTACTGGTCATTTGTGTGGTTTAATTGACAGATTTTAAGATTTTACACCAGATACCGTTCCTGATACAATCCTCCCCGTTTATCCAGGCTTGAGACTGACACTGTACACTGGCCACGAGGCTTGTGGCTTCTTGTGGCCATCAGGCTTTAGCTATCAAAGCCTGTCATGAAGCTTTAAGTTTAACATTTTCAGTGTTATCAGCTTGGTGACATTAACCAATGAGTATAGGAAGTCTATGAGTCCTTCAGGAAAGCGCTCAGTGAGGACAGAGTGTAAGAGAACCTATGGCTGTTTTACACGCAAGATCTGATATCGTCGTGTTGGTGTTGTTCCCAGATCAACATAGTAAATGTTGTTCCAGGATCAACATTGCAAGTGACCAATCAGAATGTTGTGACGTCATACTTTTGCGACTTCGGGAAAATCCGCCGTAAAACAAAAAACTGTACTTAACCTGTGAGAAACCGGCTCTGTCCGCCGATCAACGGACCCTGACCCTTGCCCTAACCCTTTAATAAACGCTAAGCAGAATTGATATTGTCCTTGCAACACTGGAATTTCATAAATGCACGAATGTCTTGGCGCGCCAAAGAATAACGTCACAAGAATGTGATTGGTCACTTGCAATGTGGATCCAGGAACAACACCAACACGATGATATCAGATCATCCGTTTTACACACACATCCAGAGCTTTTTGTGCAAAGCCCCTGCTGGCCATAAATTACAGTGCAAGTTTAAAGCATTTCCACATCGGCTTTCCCTACAGACACACAATTTGAAAATACTGTAGAGCGTATTACATGACGCCATTATAAGGCTGTATGCTAAGCTACAGGCAGAAGTTGGCTTTATTGAAGCTAGCATACTGGAACCTTACCACTATGCTAGCTTCAATAAACAGCCTGACTGTCCAAAAGTAGAAAGTCTGCCATAGCCTAGGTTTTCAGCTTAGCATCAAGACAGGAGAATACTTCAAAGAAATGTCCCAGGTTTGGTTCAGTTAACTTGCATTAAGAGACACTGGCTGAGGCTACATGTTTAAGTTAAACCAGCTGTATTTTACAGTGAAGTTTTGTTTTTGGTAAAGAACTGGCCCGTATCTAACATTGGGACCAGTAAAGAGCAGCCTCTGAGACTTTAAAACTAAATTTACTATTTTCTTGTGGCAAATAAACTCACTGATCTGCTACTACACTCGAGTGACTTAAACCTCTAAATATAAAACTACCTCAAACACATAAAATGACATTCAAGTAAAAAAGAAAAAAAAGATCTGGGTTTTATTAGGGCTGCTTCTAAATTCAGAGCTAAGGGCACACTCAGAAAATAATGATAAAACTGGTGCAGCCTTCAGGCTATTGGCTCAGCTGAAAAATCAAACCATATGGTAGCAAACACAATCTGCCTCGATCATCCAAACCCACAAATAGTGTCATTTGGTTCAGTGGCTTCCTCCAGACAGAAGTCAAATGCTTCAGTGCCTCTTTGGTTTTCAGTAGAATGAAGGCAAATAATAATGAATTTGGGGCTTCGGTGTTCACCTAGGGGTGACTGAGATTAAGTTTTTCTCTTTTTATTTGTAAGAAAATTGTGAAGAATAGGGATTTAAATAGCTAAATACAAAAAGAAAGACTTCTCAATGGAAACACAAATGGAAGAGATAATTTTTGAACCTTAAATATAACTGAAACTGTTTCCAGTGTAAGTCCAGAGTATTCATATCCATCTGACATGTTCTGGACATTATTAAAGTGACATAGATACAATACACGTAACAAAGGACATCTATAACACTGTATATGTGCAGTAATAAAATATCTTTAGTGGGTAACAAGTAACAACATTAACAGATTGTTTTTTCCTCTGTCTGCACTGTTTATTTAATCTTTCACTAATGACTGCTCATGGAAGGAGACTATTATGGAAAATGCAACAGTCACGCAATAATTGGAAATGCAAACAGGAAACCAAATACAGTGAAACTGCTACGCCGTGATGTAGCTGTCTTAGGATTGAGGGACGTCCTTAGTGGAGGAAACCAGGGACTCTGAAACCTCATCAAAAGCACACTGGCTCTTTAGACCAGCTGCCAACTTTCTGGTCTACGGTTTGTGGTTAATAATCACTGTGGTTGCTATCTGATGGTTTTCCAAAGATGTGTGTTAGTGTGAATAAAAGAGCTGAGGAAAAAGAGCTGGCTCTGAGCCGCTGTCTGAAGCACCCCCCCCCCCTCCCATTTCTGTCTTTTTTTAAAAATGCTGTTGCTGTGGTGAGCGTAAACTAAAATAGCAAACTGTTAACACTTTGGAGAGAATATTATCAGTATAAATGAGGCAGCTGAGCTCCAGTAAGCTACTTTGCCAGCTCAAATTGACACTGCATGCTTCTCATTGACAGTTAAGATGTTAAAACCGAGCAATGTCAGTCACAGCAGGAAGAAATTTACCTGGAGTATTTGCACTAAGCAAGCTGCACAGACGCTAACAGGACAGTAAGATTACTAACTCAGCCTCTGAAATAGAGAGATAAATGTACGAAAATGACCCAGTTGGGTGGGATGGTTAGGTTTCTCCTCTCTGACATTTTCACGTTTCTTGTTACAAACTTTTTGATGGCAATATTTCAGTCTCTGGCGCTGAAGCTATGATGTCACTGCATCGTGTAACACATTGCTTCGTTGGGTTATGTGAAGGTAGGCTAAATGCGAAGTTATATTTGCGTCAGCGGAAGAGAATCAAGCTAGTTAATTACTGAAAGTGATTGCAAGTGCACTGACTTCCTGGGCAAACTGTCTGTCCAAATTGACGGTTGTTGTTGACAATTACCTGGTGCATACTGTGCTGTAAACTAACGGGGGTTGAAGCAGTTTTGACTTTGTGCATGCTTCCTGTGGGATCAACAAAAACCCATAAAACCCTGAAATTATACAACACTATGAATGTGTTTGTTAAGAGAAATAGACACGTCCGCATACACCGATCCAGTGATGAGGTCTGGCTCAATGTGCCAGCAAACATTACTACGTTAGGAAGAATTACGAACTCTTATAATTCAATTTTGATCTCTGGTGTTCCAGCAAATGTGGACCAGTTTGATTCACTGTTCGGTAATTCACTGGAAATTCTGCCAAAAAGAGAATAAATAAAACTGAGTGCCAAACTCAATTATCAATCATAATACCTTCAAGAGTAGAAATGTAGCCACATGAATCAAGTCCAAGGATGCTTTTTAGCCGCTAACATGAAACCACTGAAAGTTTACAGCAGAATTACTCATATTGGTAGAAAGATGGAACAACTGCATCTTTGCTGATGGAAACTGACACAAATATAAACCATTTAGAGGATAAAAGCAAAGTTCTGCTCGGGCTGAAATACCTTGAGTGATAGACATTTACTACCAGCACCACACAATCCCTTTCTTTCTTCTAGAGCTCTATATTCACTTGTATTTATTTCCTCCCCGTTACAACCCTTCCTCTCATCCCCACGCTGTCACTCTTCAGCTTTCGTCTCCTGCAGCTCCCTTCTCCTCCCTTCTCCACGCCACTGCTCACAAGTGTGACATTCCTACTCATTTTCTCAATGGCCCGCCTGCTCTCCTGAGGCTCTGTCAGTTGTCTTCTGCTAGATCACCCTCTCCTTTTCCACGCCTCATCCTCAAACTTTGAGGCTCTCAGCCCTCTGTGTCAATTTATCTACTTCTGCTGTCACTAAAGCAAACAATCGGAGGAATGGATAAAGATATGGGATGCTCAAAGGCACGCAAACATACGTACGAAAAAATAAGAGTGGGCTGTGTTAATATATTATCTTGGTGTCTAATCCCTACAACTATGGGACTTTTACTGCAAGATAAGAGAGCATGCTGTCATGTCGTAAGTCTTTTTCAAATGTCCACGTAACCAATAGTGCAAGTGCAACCACTTTACAAAGGGTGGAATAATTTGTTTTAAGGATACAACTATTGGTCATTTACACAAGCTGTATATAAATGATGTTAGGTTTGTGGCTTTACCTAAAGCTAACAAGCGCTATCACCAAGCTACTTTCATGATTAAATATTTTATTTATCTGCTGATGAGTGTTAATCCACAAAACGTAAGAAAATAATACAATTTGACTCAGCAAACCTGGAGTTCAAGGTGCTCACAGCAGGTTGTATAGTTTGTCAGATAATTTCATTCACTTCCAATTCCACTAAAAACTCTCAACAACAGGACAAATTTCAGTGACTCAGAGTAGTTAAGTCCTACAGCTACAACTCCCTGTGCTGGCAGTCCTGTGAATCACAGAGGCAACAGCCCAGATTCCAGCCTTACCAGAGTAAGTAAATAAGTAAATCAGCCAAGCAAGATAACATGCGAGTCTGCAGGAGTTTACCATTGCTTGGAGCCTCAAGTGGCCATTAGTGGAACTGCAGTTTCTGGCATTTAAGATACCATAACAATGGCCCAAAGTGCAGTACAGATGAATAAATACGTAAAAACAGATTCAAATGAAAAAAAGACACAAAAAGGATAATAAAATAATAAATAATAAAAACACATCTCAGCAGAAATGATTTGTGCGTTCCAGCTGTTTTAGATGATTGTTGGACTCATAAGGCAACTTTTCAATGGTTACCAGGAAGAGAACCCAAACACAGGACCCCCATCATCCAGTGCTGTCAGATGGTTTTTGTACTATTATTGTAGACGAATATTCTGTAGTCCTGTTGGTTTTTAGCACCATTTTAATGATATATAAGAACAAAAAAAAATGCAGTTTCTTTGCTTCCTGTTTTGAGAACTTCTCTTCCTGTAACAGCTCTGATGTGGAGGTTTTGTCTGGCTGGCAACACCTATAGTTCAAGGGAATGCTGCAGCGGGTCCAGCACTGTAACACTGAGTATAATTGGTTGTGTGAGGATGTCACCAGCTGTGTACAAAGTGAGCAGTGCAGCAGGTATAATAGGGCCTTTAGGCACCTTTATGTCTTGCAAAACCTCTAAAATCTTACATTAGCTTTTCAAACATGCATCTGCAAAAAGTATTATATATGAATTTAGAGAAAATTGGAACCTGATAGTTGCAACTTCAAAACTAGCAACGTGAACAATGGCTTTTATGATATCATAGACACACCCTGCATTATTAGCTTAGTTAATGTTTTTTCCACACATGTGGCCTCATTCAGAAGACACAAAGGATGATAAGCTGATAAGCGGTAGCAAAAATCCAAATAGAAACTCAAAGCTTCTTTCTGTCTTATTCAACTCTTAGGACGAGACAAACATTTAATGGCATCACACTGCAACAGTTTTTAAAAGGATTTTTAGGACAGTTTCCATTAATCTCCGCCATATGCTGCACAGCTGTCACAAACAAAAAGCCACCTCGCAAACCAATTACATGTCGGTGTGGGGAAGAAAACACGCGGGCGCAGCGACTCGATTAGATGGATGACAAAATGAAACAACAGAAAGGAAACAAATTACACTGTGTCAGCGAAGGCATCAAAAACACCCAAAGGGACGATGGCGGATCTGCCTCACACAGCTCGGCTCGCCTCCCAAACTCAGCTCCTCCCTGTTACTCCTCACAGCTGCTTCTTTCTGACTGATGAGCCAAGTGAATCATTCATTGGTGAAAACAAACAAACTCATTTGTCGCAGCTAGGCATTATCATCTAGTCTCATTTTTAACAATGCCAGTATTCCTTTGTGAATATAAAGTAGCTGCTCGGGTCCAGGTAGCTCCCATGGTCCAGCGGTGGAGTATTGATCCTTTCTAAAAATGTAAGAAACATTTCTTTCAAAAGACAATTTAACCACACACTGATGAGCAAAATCGACGTTAAAAAACTGACAGGCAAAGTCGATAACATAGATTTTCTTGTTACAACAGCATTTGTCACAGGATGGGATGTACAATTTAATGTGGGAAGGGGACAGTCGAGTTCAATAACACACGATAGCAAGAGCAAAATTTTCTAGTGCACACATTTCATAAATCCAGTGGTCCATCCGTTTGTGTTTGTTTTGATTTCTAAGCAGGTATTACAGGCACCCAGAGAGGGCAGGTTAATGAGACGCTAGCACGATTATGAACAAGAAGCAACCGTGTCACCGAGGCACCTCGCTCTCTGGGCAGTATTTACTTTTAAGGGAAGAGTTTTGTATTTTGTATAACTTCATTTTGTTTTCTGTTTTTAATGTACTTTGTAGTCAAAAGTAGTTTGTAATGTAAGTTTTTTAGTGCAGTAAAAATCAGATAGGAGATTCATGGCAGCTGTTTGCTTTGATTATATAAACTTGAGCTCATTGTGTAGTATTATACTGCAGCATAGTTATAACTAATTAGGCAGCTCATTCTGTTTCCTTACAATACTTTCTTGAAAGATATAAGACATTTTAGGATCTACTTGACATAAAGACAGATGGGAAATGTAAAAGTGAGGTTAGAGGTCAAATTCAGTTTAGCTCAATTCAATTTTATTTATATAGCGCCTTTTTATTGTAAGGTAGAGACCTTACCAAAGTATAGAGAAAACCCCGACGCTCAGATGACCTCCTATGAGCAAACACTTGGTGACCGTGGGAAGGAAAAACTCCCTTTTAACAGGAAGAAACTTCCATCAGAACCAAGCTTAGGGAGTAGCGAGCATCTGTGGTAACCGGTTGGGAATGAGAGTGGAAAGTGCTAAAGAACAAGAGTTTTAGAGAAAAAAAAGACATTTAATAAAAGTTTGACCTCATTTGACCAGAAAGAAGAGGTCAGAGGTCAATAGTTACATGATATTTAAAATCCCCACATATCATTTGCTTTATGTATATATATTATCAATACAAACAATAGGAACAAGAATCATACTTTTAAAGAGCTCTTTCTCTCTTTACTATCAGTCTATAGATCTTGAAGGAAAGGTCAGAGGTCATGTGCAACACCATATTTTAAATCTTTATAAGATACTTTCTTTATGTTAACAAAATAAACCACACTTGTAGAAATCATAGTTTCGAAGTTCCAAGGATTTTTGTCAATTTTCGTGCCATAGCTCATTAAGTTCACCTTGAAGACCTCGGTCCATTTAAGCTAAATTTTAATGGATTGTTAACATGACCCCACACTACACCCCTGCAAAATTTATTCAGAATTCCTGTCATTACCTCAGCCAGGGAGCAGCAAAGACACAGGGAGCTGAAATGATAAGCTAACAAATTAGCTAAAGGGTAAATGCATTTCTTATTTTTCATACTCATCATCTTGGCCCCCATTTCTTTGAATACCAGTTCATCCATTTTTATATATATATATATATATATATATATATATATATATATATATATATATATATATATCTTTGGTTGCTTTTATCTGTTGCTCTTCCTGTCAGGTTATGGCTGAATAACCACCTTAAAAATTCACATTTGTAGGATTCTCGAGGAAAATTCAATCAAGGTTAAATGATAACTTCAATGATTATGCTGATTAAACAGCTTCTTTTCTCCATTCCTGGTTTTAAAAATAGATTACATGAGCCACACTAACATCGGCTCATTTTTCAACCTTGATATCAGAATTTACTTTAAGGTGAACATAATAGTTTTTTGAACTAAAACACAGGCAAAAATGTGCACTAGGAGCTTTGTGGCATTAGTTTCAATAGTCAAGCAGCTCCTGTGGGTACAGTGTTTGGAGGCCCAGTACTTTTTGTCCACATAAATGGCCCAAGACGGGGCTTTCTAGTCCACTGGTCTAATCTCTGGACTAAGTATTTCCCAATTACCCTCCTACCCTAACTTAGCAGGCTAAAGCCTGTGCCTTATTAAAGCACTAGCTTTGGTCACAGTGTAAAACTAAAGAGCTCAAACAAACAATTTGCATTTTATTGGCAGACTGAAAGGTGTGCACAGTGAGCTCCAGCATAGCTTCACACTCATAACGATTTTATAAGAAAGCTATGCATTATCTTGTCTGATTATCATCTGCAGCCTAGTGAATGCCCCATTTTTATGGCTCCTTTTAGCCTGCTGCTCTGACATTACATCAGTTACCTTGTCATCTCTATACATGCTTCTGTCACTAAGATGGATCTTGGCCCCACACACACACACTCACGCGCACTGTTCTCCATCAATTTCTGCTCCAGATGTGATAGCCAGAGTGGTGGAGTGGCTACAAATTATTCAAGATGTAATTTTCCAGCAGGGAAATCATATTAGAGAATCTTAACTTGAACCTAGGGGAAACTTCAAGCACTTCATCAAATAATGGGCATGGCATCCAAATAATATCCCTGACCCATTTCTGCTCTCCTGTGAGCGAAACCATCTCAACCACTAAGAAACGGGAAAATTTGGATGTTTGATCCTCCTGCCAGCCAGGTCCAGTTAAAAAACAGGAATATATGGCATAATTAGAGCTGCTAAAGAGGCTGATGACTGCTACAGGATGACTCGCTACAGTTCTGCTTACTTTCCTTTGATCGTGTGAATATAGCTAAAAGCTTCAAACCTACATTTATCACATGTATGTTTTGCTTTTGCTTTGGAGACCCTAACAAACGCCTGCTTTCTTCTGTCCACCGTACAAGCCTTCTATCAGACTGCACTACAGAGTACTCCATTACCTCTCTGCTAAGGAGCTAACCACTCTATCTAATCTTTGGTCCAAGGACAACACTGCTCTGATGAGACTGCCATATGATTTAGAATGGATCTTCAGGGTTCACAGAGGGTGTTTTAAAGCCCCCTCCCCTCATGTCTCGACAGCCATCAAGGTACGCCTAACATCCCTCTTGACCAACCCTGGAGACTTCTCTCAATGTACCCCAAAAATGAATAGTGGCCCTCTTAGTGCGCATTTCCATGATTGTTTGGCCAAGTTTCAGTTTTGCTCCTTCCATCTTTTATGCTGATAGTCTCCTTAAATTGAAGAAGGTCTAATCCATTCCTGTCTTTGCCAATATGGATTTGGATATCAGCTAAGTTCAGTGAATCAATCCAACTAGTGTGCCCAACTTTAAATTAGTGATTCGACTAATTGGTCAAGACAGGATGCAGATTTTTTTTTTTAAAAAAAAAGACTGTCAATGTTAAAGCAGTGAATTTTGAAATAGTTGCAACAGGGCTGAACCCTACATTTCCTGTAATACAGTGCAGACACCTCTGCACACACTGACTAAGATCCAAGTCTAGACCGAGAACAGTGGTCAGATCAGGGTTATTTATTTTAATTGAAGAATCACCAATCAGAGAAGACTTTTTTCCCCATTTCTAAAACATTTTCTGTTTCTTTTCATTTCAGATAAACATGCATAAGAACTTTACCTTTGAACGCTAGCGTGTTAATGAGTTAACCGCACTGACGTGTTGGCGCCATGCAACCCCACGCACGGGGCAATCTCGCGTTAACTCGCGAACGGAGATTTGCCTCGTTAATGCGATTATGGCATCATTTAAAAGCGATTAAAGCTGACAGCACTACTTTGAATGCACCGTGAAAACTTTCTCAAAGAGAATTTTGACTTTAGCATACAGCTAGTCAGAGGCTACGTCTACACTAATCCAGATAAATTGGAAAACAGCGTTTTTGTCTGAAAATGCTCCACATCCACACTATCATTTTGAATCATTTTCATCCACACTGAAAACGGTCCAAGGACAACACAGCTCTGATGAGACTGCCGTATGATTTAGATATACTGCGCATGCGTGAAAAGTAAGATGATTGAGCTGCGTCTTTCCATCTGCCGTTTATTTACTTTCCGGCTCTTTGAAAAGTCACGGCAAAATTTCAAGGAAAAGTTCTGAGTTTATCCGGAGCTATCTGGAGCATGTACAAACTGATATTAATCTTTAGTAGGGCTGTCAACATTGAGAGCAAACAAAACAAGTGCTGTACAATGCCGTCCGCCCTCTCAGTTGAATTGGTCACATGACTGTATCATATGACTAAAATGCTTTTTGAAAGCCTCGGTTTTCATTGTCCAAACTGCGATGCGATTTCAAATGTATCCACTTTGGAGAGCGTTTTCAAAAAGCTTTGTTTTCCTTGACCAAAAACGCCGTCTCAGTGTGGACGGAAGGCCAGAACGGAGAGAAAAAGATGCGTTTTCAAACGAAAACACATTAGTGTGGACATGGCCTCAGATTAGTAAAGTAGCACCTTCACCACAACTTCATGAACGTTGAACTTTAAACAGTATATGCCTCAACACCAATCTGGATGATCCCATGGACTCGACATAATTGGAATACCACATTCACATAGACCCTTTCCACATAGCATTTTTTCTGGTATAAACATAACAAACTACTTTTTTTTGTATCTTTGCACATTACATTACAGAATGCTAAAACCTCAACGGTGAGCAGGGGGACTTTTCCGCCTTTTTAGCCCTTCCTCTTTCCTAAACCATTTTCTTTGTCGTACATCAACAATACGATGCTAAAGTTCACAATGAGGTATTTCACATTTTGGAAAGTTAATCTGACTCTTGTGTAAACATTTGCACGAGTTTGAAATTTCTCCATGGGTGGCGTCCGATGCTTGTCATTGAGCTTTAAGTGGCTACACCCAATTTGAGTCTATCCTGTAATCCACATTGATCCCCTGCTCCAGTCAGTCCCAGGCAGCTGACCAATAACAAAAAGGATATGGGTCATGGAAATGTAAACCGAGCCAACATTTCAGCTCAATCATTACAGTATAATTAGATTTTAAATGCCCCGAGAGAACTGTTGAGCTCCAAATGCAGTAATAAAATGCAGGTATTCAAGTATTTCCTGCAGTCCTAACTGTGCTGTCAGCGAGCACTAACACTGTACAGTAGTGTGATGCCTAGTTACATACTAGGAAGAGCACGGGATTTGGTGAATTGGATGATGGTAATTAGCAGAGGTGTGGACTCGAGTCACATGACTTGGACTCGAGTCAGACTCGAGTCATTAATTTTATGACTTTAGACTTGACTTGAAAAAATGTTCTAAGACTTGTGACTTGACTTGGACTTTTACACCAATGACCTGGGACTTGAATTGGACTTGAACCGGTTTACTTGAAAAGACTTGATATTTCACCCCAAATATAAAATTTAACATGCATATTATATAGAGATTGAAAATGTGACGTCATTCAGGGGTAAACCGCAAAGGATTCTGGGAACTCGTGGCAAGAGGTACTAGCGCACGCAGGCTTTCAATTGAAATCAGTCACACAGCGATAAAAAGAAACACAAAAATGTCAAGAAGCCGTTGTATTATTAACTGCAATAGCCGGTCGCATGACAGCCACGGGAAGCCGAGGGGTAAAGAGATCGGTTGTTATCGGATTACGTCGTTGAAGAGAAATTGTTCAAGCCATGTTTCCGAAGTAACAAAGACGCGACGGGTGGCCTGGATTGCAGCCATTCAAAGACCAAATATAACGTCCCAGAACCCTCCAGCTCACAGGTTAGTCTGCTCCAAGCATTTACACGAAGGTCAGTCTGCTGTTGTAGTTAATGCGTCATTTTTCTTAACATAATTGGTGATATAGGTTACAAGCAAGTCTGGCGCTGAACAGAAATTGTCGCGCTATGCTCCTTTATTTATTGTGCATAAATAGTGAATTATCCTGACACAATATTGCGTTTCGCTTCTGTTATTATGGTACATTGACAAAAACATATACTTTTATTCACAGGATAAAACAGTTGTTTTGTATCACTAATTGCCCAGTACGATTACAGCATACAGTATTATTGTCACTGCTACATTTCTGTGATGCTACCAGAAATTATTTCCCCTACTAATTAATTACCATTGAGCTCAAAGGTCCTATTAATAAACGGTTAATGAATGTGTATTTATGAAGACAATTTGTGAGACTGGTAAACTTATGATACGTACGATGGTCTTTCGTTCTACACGGTGCATTTCAAGGTCCTGCACCCATCCGTCGGTAAACTGTACCTGGGCTTGTTGCAGTGACCGGAAGTTACTAAACTTCACGAGTGTATGCACTCACTCCAAGAACCGTATGATTATAAATATGCATATAAATATGCTACAATGAGATAGCTGACTTCATCTAACTAGCAAATGTTGTCCAGGCTACGTTGGTGATGCAGTTTTTTTTAATATGTATGATATTTTTGTCATGCGATTTTAAAGCCGGTCCTACAACCGCATCCAAGAATAACATGCAGCTTATCTCAGAACTGTCGGTGAAAATTATTCTAGGAGCTAGGTTTAATTGAGCTGCATTTTAAAGAGGTGCAATTTCACAATTTGTGTATATTTTCTAAGTTCACTATTTTGTCATGTGTTGAGAAAAACACAGCTTTTAAAATTACATGGTCTAATATACAGAGCACCTGTATAAAAAAGCCCAAAGCTGACTGTACTTCCTCAGGAGGCTGAGGTCTTTTAACATCTGCAGGAAGCTCCTGAGGATGTTTTACCAGTCGGTGGTTGCTGGAGTACTTTTCTATGCTGTGGTGTGCTGGGGGAGCAGCACAGCAAAGAGGGACTCATCCAGGCTGGAGAAACTGATCAGGAGGGCTAGCTCTGTGGTCGGCATGAAGCTGGACACTCTGGTGACAGTGGCAGAGAAAAGGACATTAAAGAAACTGATGGACATTATGGACAATGCTGGGCATCCTCTGCACACGGCCATTAACAACCAGAAGAGTCTGTTCAGTGACAGGTTGCTTCTCCCCAAGACAAGAACTAACAGACTTAAAAACTCCTTTGTCCCACACGCCATCAAACTGTTTAACTCCTCTCTGGAGGGGAGAGGGAGGGGAAACAGGAGGACAAAGGAGGGGGGAACAACTAAGCTGTAGTGCCTCTGCACCTCACTGTACAATACCTTTTGTGCAATACTTTTTGTAAATAGTCAACAGTGCAATAGACCTCAATACTTGAAATGTGCAATTCACTTGTATTTTTATTTTTTATTCCTATTTATTCTATTTATCCCCTTTGTATATTTTATTTATATTTGTCTCTGTATTTATATATGTGTGTGTGTGTGTGTGTGTGTGTGTGTGTGTGTGTGTGTGTGTGTGTGTGTGTGTATATATATATATAACAGTTCTGTAACTGTAACTTTGGTCGTTGCTGTGCTTTTTTTGGAAGTCGAATTTCCCAGAGGAACCCACCCGAGGGATTAATAAAGTTCTATCTTATCTTATCTTATCTTATCTTATCTTATTTACATTTAGCATAACTGCAACATGCTTTTTTCTTTTTTTTTTTTAAAGACTCGAAAGGACTTGAAATTCAAAATTTCAGACTTGTGACTTGACTCGGACTTTTACACCAGTGACTTGAGACTCGACTCTGACTTGCCTGACATTACTTGAGACTTGACTTGAGACTTGAGGATAAAGACTTGAGACTTACTTGAGACTTGCAAAACAATGACTTGGTCCCACCTCTGGTAATTAGGTGAATAATGACTGGAGGGGATAGGGGAATTGAAACAGGATAGAGCTCACTGTTTTAGATTATTACAAAGTAAAGAAAATCCCAGCGGAGGGCCGGGCAGGAAGAGAAGGAAGACAGTGTGATTTTGGAAGTTTAGTGCAAAAACTTGAGCCACCTGTTTCAGATCCACCTTGGGGGTTTTAAAGGCCCAATCCTACAGTTTCTTATTTTCCACCAACAACTGCTCTTTTTCCCTGAGATCATCTTTGGCCTCCGTGAAGGCCTACACGTTATGTGTATATGTGCATCCTAGCTGCGTTGGTCTTACAGCCAACAAACTTTTCACATCTGGTGAAAAATTAAGCATCTATGAGCTGGTTCCTAGAATTTTCCCTTTTTACACGTTATCCGGTCAGTCTAAATGGCGAGCTATTAAATAGTCCCCAATTACACTTCACATTTTATTTCCAACTGTTCCTTTTCTGCTTTTTGCAGCATTACTCACTGCCTCGTCAAAGACCGTTCTTTTTCTTGGATAGCCTTCTACATCCATCTACATGCAAACATTTTCAGTCCTCACCGGCTGCTTTTCTGTGCCGTTCTTCGTCCCGTAAAAAAATAAATAAATAATGAAATAAAAAGATATATTCCTCTTCCTTTGACTTCCTTTGTTTACTTGGCGCTGATGGCTGCCTTTATTTCACTCATAAATCTCGTTGTCAGTCTTTGACTGGTAGATTGAGCAGACAAAATGGGCTGCAGCTCTGAGCCTAGAAGGAGTTTGTTCCACGACATTACACTGCTGTTTGCAGGATGCCTCCATCCTGAGAGAAAAGCGGTCCCGTTTCGGCACGGCGACAGGAAAGAGGAAAATAAATCCGTGCAAGGCCACGCTGCGAATTGTTGTAGGACATCGCTCGTCATTTTTACGATGCAAATGAGGTCATCTGTAAACTCCTACATAGCAATTTCCAGACATTTAGGTCTGTATTGTGAAAAATGTTTATTTGCTGAAGTTTCTGTTATTTTCCAAAGCAGTGGAAATCCTGGCACACAGCAGACAGACTTTCAGCAACAACTGCCATGTCTTGGGGATTATTTAACCTCCTGTTAACTGCAGTTAGTGCCTTCAGGTGTCTTGGTGTCTTGGTATGTACTCAAGGGTTTAGTCTTTGTTACCCGCCTCTCCATCATGTCATGAACCCTCACAGGACTGAGAGCTGAGGTGCAACTGGGGACCAAATGGGCTATTAAACCCACACCAACTGGTGTTCTGGTGCCGATGTTAAAAAAGCACCCAACAGCATTTGACTCAGCCCCCGTCTTGCATGGTCGATTTGAAAGCCAATTCTTCTGAAACACTTGGTTTAATGGAAGGCATCTGGATATTTGAGCGTCTCCTGATGACCCTCCTCAGACAATCTGAGACTCATGGAGCAGCAGGGAGAAGGGAAGAGGGGAAAAGAGGCAAAGAGAAAAGTCTAATGAGGAATTAGAGGAAATGAGAGGGAGCATGTGAACGAGGAAAGCAATATAGGAGATGTGAGCAGAAGAGATGACACAAAATGAGCAACCGGGGAAAGTGTTTTGCTTTCACACTAAATGATCCACCTGCTGAGGGTTGTTGTGGCTGCAGGGATGAGGTTTGTTTTGCCCTCGGGATGTTCCTCATCCTCAAAGTATAAGCTCACAGCTGGCTCCTCATTCATCCGATGGTAGTCTCAAATTTAGGAAAGTAAACCCGCAGTCAAATCCTGTGTTTTTTAAATTCCTGATATCTTTCAGATAAATACTTTCTGCAAGGTGTGCGAGCAATGCAAGTCCTACGGCAGGAACAAATGAAAAAAAGCGTAGAGAATTTTGTGTTATGTTTGTGTTTTACAATACACAATAGTTACAATAGTACACACAGAGTACTTGGTATTGGTCTGTGAAGTTGTACTCAGAACAGTGCCAGCATCGCTTGCTCACACAGTGATGTGAGCACATACATGGTCGTGTTTAATAGGTGTAATGTTCTCCCTGATTAACAAGCTGAGTTTTGCAACAGAACATAAAGCACAGAAAAGGTATCACTGGGTTCCAGGTGCTCGTACTGGTACTTTGCTGTTGTTTCAAATGTTAAAGGTCCCCAGCAGAGTGTAATTTACGATAGTTTACATCTCGGGCCACTAAAAAAGACTCTGTAGTAGTATTTTAGTGAAAGTCATGCCATAACAACAGGTAAAAACTACAGTAATACTTTGTAGCATATAGGACCACTTTACTGCTAGACCAATGCAATTTTTGCCCATGACCTTCACCCCTTTTGCCGATAAGTATGACTACTTTGGGTGATGTAGGTCTCTAAAAATACTGTGAGTATTTAAAAGTAGAATGGGAGGCAGAGCCTTCAGCTTTCAGACCCCTCCTCTGTGGAATCAGCTTCCAGTTTGGATTCAGGAGACAGACTCCGTCTCTACATACACCTCTCTGTATTTAATTATTAGTTATTATTCATCTCTGGCTCTCTTCCACAGACTGTCTTTTGTCCCATCTCCCTCCTCTCACCCCCAATTGGTGGCAGCAGTTGGCCGCCCCTCCCTGAGCGTGGCTCTGCTGGAGGTCTCTTCCTGTTAAAAGGGAGTTTCTTCTTCCCACTGTTGCCAAGTGCTTGCTCATAGGGAGCTGTCTGATTGTTTTCATGGGGTTTTGTCTATAATATTGTAGAATATAAAATGCCTTGTTGTGATTTTCAAAATTGTATTGAATTGAAAAATAAATCAAGATTAATAATAAACAAAAAACAAACAAACAAAACATGAAACCACGACTACTGTTATAGAACCTACTATTTTAAAAAGTGCTCATGTATACCAACTGGAAATAAAGCACCCATCAAAGCTACCACTGTGCACATATATGTTCCATAAGATCCTCTGCTGTGCATCGTCCTTGTTTTCTCCCTTTTATTGGGGTTTCGACTTCAGATTGAAAGAGGACTGTCAACACCTGGTCACTGAAAACCATTAGAGTCTTCAGAAAAGTCATTTATTAAGTCATATTGGTTTGCCGGCTGGAGCTCCACGGAGCAAGGTCGGCACTTCTCGTGTTCTTCTTTCTTATTCTCAGTGCTACATCTTTTGCACGTGACAAAAGCAAAAGAAATGAATTCATGGAAAGAACACTTCCTCTGGCTATTGAGATGTATCCAAAGTAAAGAGAAGAAAAACAGTCTCTCAGCAGCTCGCCTTTCTCTTCCCCCAGGACATCTGAAATGTGCCCTCCCCCTCCCTTCTTTTCTTTGATATGGGCTTAGAGTAGAGGGGGAGGCCCCTCAGGTAACCAGAGCTGGCTCTTTGGACTGAAGGGCCAGCCTTTCAGAGAGACGGATGTGTCATTGAAGTCATCCAACCGTGACCTACAGGCAGGCAAGACAGGCTGGGAGGGTCTGACAAACAACCACCAAATCTCTGCATGAGAACGCACTCCGCCACCTGTTTTTATGCTCTTATTATAATCCTGTTGAGAGGAAGTTTCATTCTCAGTCTGGGAACCTGAGAGGACGACTTCTCTCTTTTCTGTTTCAGTCTTCGCTTTCTTGGTGAATTACATTTGATTTTGAAATGAAACATTTTCCCATGTGTGGATTGAAAATGTTAAAAACCCTGAAAATGTATTTTGTCAAGCTTCTCACAGTGACTGGTGGCTTCCTCCTGCTGTTCCAAACTTACCCTTTGGTTACTGTACACATTTTTGTCAGATCTTTCCACTGGTTTGGAGAAAATACCACTCAGTACATTATATTTTCTCACCAGCCACAGGTTAGCAGTGTTTGACTTTCTCTGTGCAGTATGGAATTAAACAGTGATAATATAAAGTGCCTATAGCAGCGGTCCCCAACCTTTTTTTGCGCCACGGACCGGTTTAATGTCAGACGATATTTTCACTGACCGGCCTTTAAGGTGTCGCAGATAAATAACAAAATAAAATGACATGACCAAGACAAAAACTATGGTGTTTTGTAAATATAATAATAAATGCGGATTAACTGTGTAATTGTGTAACTTTATTAGCAGCGTCCTCCTGAAATGCGGCAACAACATTGAGCGTAACATCCTCCTCTCTGCCCCTTAACGTTCTCTGGTCGCTATGGTAACGTGTAAATATTTCTTTCAAAATAAGACACACAACTACAACACGGAAAAAGACCCAGGAACACCGAGTTAGCGATAAAAACCTTGAAAACTATCACCGCTAAGCCTCAACTCTCGCGGCCCGGTACCAAACGATTCATGGACCAGTACCGGTCCGTGGCCCGGGGGTTGGGGACCGCTGGCCTATAGAGTATTTCTGGATGTAAATGTGTAGAGCTTCTCTTTTAGATGGAATGAAGAAAAGCTGTATTGCCAGCAGCAGAAACAATACCTTGTCACACACGCATTTGTAATTCCGGCTTCAAAGATGTAGAAAAGCGCGTATCTCTGGAGCTTGTGTTTGAACAGACTGCTCAAATACAGAGACACTAATACAGATTATAAAGTCACTCCTTCTCTCTGTGATATCTGGAGGCTTTATAAACACTGTAATATTATATATGTGGAGGTATATTCACATGTGGCTTATCTGTAAAACCTGACAGCTTTGGCATCTGCCAGAAAATCTTTGCAGTTTTATCATCTCTGTCATACAACGCACACCGTGAGAGTCGATAGGCAAGCTGAGAGCACCTAAACCAATGGCGGAGACTACTGATCCTAATGAAAACAAATTGGGATAAAGAAAATGATGGTTTCTGGGTAAACTTTACTTCTGTGCAGTATTTAGAGGGGTTGATTACAGCTGCACACGGTTTAAATTAAGCTGCTAAAACTACTGAACCGAGACAGAAATCTAAATAGTAATTTGTTGTTGAGGGAAATGTAATAATAATGCTACCATATTTTTTCCTGCTGCCCAACAGCAATAAGTCGCCATGAAAGTAATGAAGCCTTCTCTGACTGTGCACTCCAGAGGATTAATGCGAGCTGCCTTTTCTGGCCTAGAGACGATGAGCTTCCAAACAGCCTCCGCCATCTTTACACTAAAGCTCGCTGTCAGGCACAAGTTGATTTGTAGAACGGGCTGGGATACTGACTCGCACGTGTAAGGGCTATTCAATAACTGGGGCTTTACACATTATAGTTAAATGGGGTCATTTGGCAGCCCGTGCCTACTCTCCCGCTGTGTATCTCTGACAGGGATCAATAGGACTCATTCTGTTCCATTGACTTTCAATCACCTTCCTCTCAGTTCCCCTGTTGCCCCACCAGCCACCAACCGCTGACTCATTACAGGGCTGGGTAAGGGTAACTAGGCCTTTGCAGCTGATGCATTATGGTCTGAAGGCCCGCGGGCAAAAAACCATCTCATCCCCTCCGTGGCGCTCTGATGACAGGACGCTGGTGTTTCTGTGGTAAATTTGCCTGCCTCGTTCTCCGTGGAAACTTTTTCTCGTCAGAGAGCATCGACTGGCTGAAATCATTTTGAAGCCATCTGAATCTCTAGCGCTGTCACACTCTGTGGCAACGGGTGAATTTGCTGAACGAATAATTGCAATAATTAGTCAACATTGAATGCAATTGATTCTATTTACAGCACCTGGGAGCCAAATGATATAATTACAGAGTCTGACGGAAATTTGAATTTGAAAAGCTGCACATTGTTTTTTTTAGCTAAGTTTAATTTAGAACTCTAAAGGTTTCTGTGTGATGTAGATTCAGTCCACATGATGTGCCTTAAAGACATTCTGTTTTCACTGATCAGTGGATATACTATACTGTTATACTATACATTATTATGACCATTATTGTCCAGAAGGATCATAAAGGGGGGCATGCTTTAGGGTGTGTATATTACTCCATGGCTGCTGTTTGAGTGTGTAACATCGGTCTGGTTGTAACGTCTGGTTTCAAAAAGCAAAGACAGCAGAAAACATAAAGGTGAAGGTTTTAAAAGCCGGACTTGCTGACAGTTGCTGACGTCACAGTGGCACCGTCCATCTTTTTTATACAGTCTATGGTCTGTAACAATGTTTTGGTGGGTGGTGCGAGTTGAAAACACAGACAGCTCTTTAAAACAACTTTGTTTTGCATTTTAAAACTTATTCCCACCACTGAGACTGCAGCACTGGCTGTTTTTCCAACAGAGGAAAAAGTTCCCATTGGAGGTTTAACAGTTTTAGATCATGTTCTCTGCACAGTGAAGTTATTTGAGCCCTTTGTTCAGCTGTCTGTGCACCTATCCCTACATCAGTGCCGAGGCCAACTAACATCACTTTCCTGTGAAAATGACTAGGAACTAAGTGAAAACCTGCTGCTGGGAGCCAGCGCTAACAACACACATCCCATCTGTTCCACTAGTTCAGCAAAAAAGAAAAAAAAAAGGTTTCAGGTCCATCTGAGCAGACACAAAAAGAAAAACAGATTCATCTCCTTTGGAAAATATTATTAGGCCTCCATGGCTATGTGTACACAAGGTCTGCCTGCTGCCAAGCACACAAACACAGATGAGTTTTTACTGTCAGCTGGGAACATTTCCTCCTCCTCCCCTTCTTTATTCTCTCTGTGTCTGTCGCACTGCAAAAAGTATCCACCTTAGTTTTTATGTGCTGTTTTGACAACAGCTATCACGATTTCAAAACAGCCGAGTTTGAGGGAGTATGTGACAAGATGTTTGAATTCATACTGTGCAGCGCACTGAGTGACAAGCTAATGCTACATTCACACCAACCACTCGCAGTCACTTGTCCTCAAAGCAACTTTGGTGCGTCAAGACAACGATAAAACAGTAATAGGAAGAAGTCAGTCTGCTATCAGTCTGCAACTAAATAGAGTCGTGTTGGCAATTATTTGCAATCTGTGGCAATTAACTGTGATAATCCAAAACTGCAGATCTGTTGCTGTCGACATATTTTACACAGAAATTTACATAAATTCGTAGTCCAGTCAGAACCTTACAGATTTGAAAGAAAAATCTTGAGATTTTGCCAAAATTAGGGACGTCGTTGCTGCAGGATGGCAATTTAACTGCAAAATGACACAGATAGCATCGCTTGCATGTAGCAGTACAAGCAGAATATGACCAGCTGGTGACCAGATGAGTCAAGGCCTTGACTGCGAAGAGATGCATCGTAGACGAGTTGATTTCACTGTGGTGGAAAATGCCTGCGTTGAATTAGAACGACATTTTTTGCAAACCTTGGCCAATTTGTCTGAGAGTGACTGCAGTCAGTCCAAGTCAGACTGTGACTGTGTGCAGACAGGGATAAGCATTGCAGTCCAATGTGGTCACCCAGAGGCTGAGGGTGTTACACTCTTTACCTCTGGGCAACCAACTGATCACCACAGATACTTGCAGTCGGTCACCAAATGCAAAAAAAATACAACCACTTGTAACTGTGAGGCAGCTGCATTTTCTCATCAGTAACCTGATGTCAAGGGTGCTTTCCCACATTCACACAGATTGTTTCAGTGGCTTAGTTATGACTATTCACTGGGCAGGAGAAACAGCAACAATGGTTATGAGAACCACAGGACACACAAGGACAACAGTCTAGAAATGTTGAATTTAAAAGCTGAAACCTGAGCTGACAGAAACAGGACAAATTTCACTTTCCGAGACCACGCCTGGAAAAATAAACATCTTCTGAACATTACTCAATGGTAATGTAAGTAATAAAATAAAACATAGCTGAACATTGTCACATTTGTAAGTTTCTAGCAAGACTGCCTAATTGAAGAGGAAGCGATTTGTTTTCGTACAAATGAAGCAGATTAGATATATACTGAATAAAAAAATGTGATTAATTCTTCAGTTCTTGGCAGCTTTAAAAACGCATGAACCAATTCCAACCTTTGGGCTGAAATGAAGCCAGTGAGGTGTCGATAAAAAGTGCAGTTCCTTCAATGTCCACTTAAGGCTGGCTTCAAAATCAGGCCAGTCCCTGTAGACTCATTTCCCCTTGTTAAATTATAGGGGAAATCTCCAGAGCCGAAGAATGAAACCAACACAAAAGTAGTCTATGGAGCTTGGAAAGAAAAGCGTCTGGACCTCTTTAAGTTTCTTTAAAGACGTTTCACTTCTCATCCGAGAAGCTTCTTCAGTTCTAAGAGCGATGGGTGGACAAGGCCATTTGACCTCAGTAAATCAAAATAGGGTGGGGCTAGGCTTCACAGTGGGTTCACCCGAAACCTTGGGTGATTGCAATGCACACCTGTTTTCACACCTTCGCTCATGTGATTAGGTAGAGGATCAATAGGGGGTCCGTGGCCCTATTTAGGACACTCCCATAGGGCTTAAAATCTGGGGCTCTCCACCAATTGCTCTTAGAACTGAAGAAGCTTCTCGGATGAGAGGTGAAGGTCCAGAAGCTTTTATTCCAAACTACAATGACCTGGATGGCTGAACCTTCACAGACAACACAAAGGTAACAAAAACTGCAGTTCCTCTAGGCACCACTAGAGGCTGCTTCCAAAAGCGAGTTAGTCTCCCAGCGTTAAAAAGCAGCCACGTAGACGATATTTGAGCTCTGCGGATAGTTTCCCCCTTCATAATAACTCAGAGTGGGCTGATTTTTCTATAACTCATCCACCTGGATAATTGAGTTAGGGGCTTAGCTGTGTTGATTGACAGATGTCTGACACAGGCAGCTGGACTCCGTTGGCGTCTGTTAGGCCTCATCCACTGCTTTGATTTATTAAACTGGACCTTTTCACCACATAGTGTGTGTGTGTGTCTGTGCGTGCACTGTTGGTTCCTTTCAAAGCAATTTTAATGGATTACCTAAGAAATATTATGGCTTGTTGTGTAGTCCACACTGTACCAGAAGTATGTTCTTCCATTTTGGTGAGTGAAATTCTAGTTTTTCTGATATGTGTATCTGCATGTTGCTCATGTACACTTTAAGAATGACTAAATTAGCCAGCATTAACAGATAAATGAGCACTCCACCTTTCATCTACAGTAACTCCAAAATACCCAACGTAGCGACGGCCAAAACATTAACGATAAACCTTCACAATGTGGAGTCCAACGTCAGTAACTGAGCTCATGGTGTCATCATCCATCTTTTATACTGTCTATGCTGTCCAAGTCTGGAAAATAAAGAAATAACCCTACCTGGCTTCTAACCGGTGAGTGAGATCTGATCTTACTCAGCCATTTAGTTTTACATTATTACATTTTTGTCTTTTTATATTAAAGTGTTTTCAGTTTTATTACATTTTGTCTTTGACTCGCTGTTTTTGCTCGCCAAAGTTATGTCACTTTAAATCACTTTGATTTACAGATGCAGCCTGCGAACCCAACTCAACCCATTCATTGCTAGTGTTAGCTGATAATACTCATCCATGTTTGGGTTTGAGCTAAATCAAGACGGCTAAATTGTCAAAATCAAACGATGTTGTGACTGCAACCCTGTCCTTTTACACAATTTCTTTGTACAATTCAAATTTAAAAGGGTTAAGAGATAAAAATTTTAAATCAAAACCCAAATTAACATTTCTTACAGTGCGCTCTCTCCCTCGGGCTACTGTATGACATCTTTCCTTCCACGTTGCTTTTGGAAAGCAGGATGCACAAAGGGAGAGACATTCATTAAGGTGGCCTTGACATCAAACGGCAGAATGGAACAAAAAGTGAAGAAGAAGAAAGAGAAGAGGGAACAGCGGAGGCGAACTGAGGAATAAATGCCTGCTGAGAGTCAGGTGGAGGAAGAAGGAGGGAGCGTGGGAAGGAGGCAGTAACTGTGTGCGTGTGCTCGGCACACATGCCTCTGCATGCTCTGCCCATGAAGTTGATGGAGATTGAGCCATTAAAGGCATTATCATCGTTCTGCTCAGGGGGCCAATTGATGGCGACGCAAACAGAGACAAAAGCATCCAACCTGTCTCTTTACCATTTATCATTGTTAGAACGACAGCTGGAGCACTCCCAGTATCCCCGCAAAATCCCCCAAGTGTGTCTCTGTTTCTGCAAATCCCTCCATCTTACACTGTATATTTTACAATGGAGCCAATTTACATTGACGCGAGGAAGATAAAGCCGAGGCAAACAGAGGCAAACGCAACTCTGATGGAAACATTTTATTTTGGTGGAGAATGGGTGGCCGGAGGGTCGATGGTGTTTTTTGCATTCCAGATGCTTGCTGGAAAATGGGCTGTCATCTGGGTTTCTATGTGAGCACAAGAGGAGACAGCAGGGGCGTCCCAGCACACGACTACTCTATACTCTTCAGCAAATAGGAATCCCTGGACGCCTATCCAAACAAACTTTTCTTTCTGCGCTTGTTTATGTGTATGCACGGTTCTCTGTCTGTCTGCAGACTGATTTCCTGTGGGGGCGTGCATGTTTGCATGTATGTCCAGACCCCTCAGGAGCCTGTCCAGGCGCACGGTGTTGAGCACTGAGCGTCGAGTCAGTGCATTAGTGTCACGGCAGATGTATCCTCCGGCCTGTCCCCTGGCTCTCACTGTTAGCCCATAGAGATGCGTTCAGCTGCAGCCAGCAGCACTTTGCGTGATGAGCTTGGGCAGTAGCCTCAATAAGGACTGATGGCACCATTTGGAGAAAAAGAAGGAAGGAGGCAGCGCACGGGAAACGAAGTGAGGGCAAGACAGATGGAGAGGAAAAACTAGAGGAATGGATTACTGAAAGGAGAAGATAGAGATTTAAGGATGGAGCGATGCTCAGCAGAGTAATGGTGGGGAGAGATGGGCACACCAAGAGTAATGTTAGTTTATACTGAGCAGTGTGCACTCATATGGGCAAACTGCTGGCTATTAAGAACAAGCAGTCATGTTCTGTGACTACAGCCCGATCCGACACCTATCATTACCCTGGTGAATTTATTATGAGGTACTGAGAAAAAAAGTCTACTTCACAGGCACATTTAATCGATGACTGCAGGCTCGTTGGCAGCTGAGCCCGTGGCACGTGTGAGCCAATGGCACACTTTTATAAGCTTCAGTAAGTCTGCTGCTGATGGGAGGGGGCCGGGGGGAGAGGGGGTAAGCAGGGGGTGCCATGTCATTAGCACTTCACATCCATATTGCTGAGGACCTATAATTAGCAGTACAGCACTACGGGGAACCAGACATGCTGCCGCTGAAAAATCAACACAAAGGTGATTCGTTTAGATGAGGGTCGTTGACTTGATGAAGAGTTCGGTCTCCACATGTTGGTGGTGAGCTGTGAAGGCAAACATTATAAACAATATCATGTTTGATTTCACAGCTGATCAGCTGTTGTGTGCTGATCATTAAAAAAAGACGCAGTCAACAATCAGCTGACAGGTTTCTGCCCTTCACGTAACGCTGGACAAATCAGCAGGAGACAGGGAGCGCCGGGGTTTTCTTTTCATTCGCCCAAAGTTGGTTTGCACCCTTAAACCTAATCAAAGCAATATCAGTATCTAAAAATGCACTGCAGCTAAAACACTGCCAGACCAAAATCACTGAACGGAAATTTCTGGAACAGCTTTCTAAGGCTGCAGACGGGAGGAGAAAGACATCTGAAGAGTGTTTCCAATCCTGCTTTTCCTTTCCATTTTCACCGCACCGTCATTAGATGATACACTACTTTTAACTAATTTTAGCTAAATCATTAGATTTCTTTTCTCTTCGCGTGCATTTGCCCAAGTGCACTTGAGCTATTCCCAGATGCATTTACAGTCGATCATTTCCAGCGGTGCAATTTGCTCAACAGTCCGTCTCCTACCCACAAGTAAGGACAACTAATTTCCAAAGTCTGGTAATGACTTCGTTTGCTGAGGTCGACTCAGTCAGAGAGCTTCCTAATCAGGCGCTGATCACCCACCGACCTGCGACACCCACTTCCTCCGAGCTTGATTATCTCAGCGCTGATTTCCAGCAGTGTGGCAACGCCGCATGTCGTCCGAGATCGCTACTGATGACAGTGAGTGCTAATTAAGAGGGAAAGGATGTAAGGAAGGATTGACTTTCAGAATCAATGTGAGAAGAAGCTGTGGGATCGGACCGAATGGCCAAATAAAATGAAATTACTTCAAACATGTATTTCTGGATAGTATTATAACATATAGCATAGTATTATATCAAATCTGATATTCTGAATTTTTTAATTTCCTTTAGGAAACAGTTACTCAGTCCCGAAAGGAAATCATGAGCTATGTTATCACAGATATGGTGCAAATGGTTTTTCTGAATAAACGTGTACACTGAGCGCGGTTCTTATCTCCCAATAGGCTGCACTGCCCTTATAAAAGGCCTTCTTCAGTACACCAGTCCCTAGGGCTGCTCAATTAATCGAATTTTAATCACGATTATGATCTGGGCTTTCAACGATCATTAAAAATGACTGAGCCGATTATTAGTGTAATAATGTGAATTATTGTTTGCAAGATGTTTTGTTCCACAATAGATTGTGTTGCTGCACGGACGTTTTAGAGTGTCACACAAGCAAGGATTGTTAGGCTGTATGTTGCTATTGTACATGGCAGAGGACCAATCTGAGTCGCATGACTTGTTAATAAAACTTACTACCCCGTTGGGTAGGAAATAGATATTCTGGAGTCTGTCGTGAATGAGACCAGAATATAACATGGTGACAGCGGAGCAAGCTGCACGGCCGCTGTGAACCCCCGAGAGACGCCTGTCGGAGCGGTGAGCAACTAGCGGCTAATCGAGTTAGCACCGCCGCGAGGCATGGAGGGCCTTAAATCGCCGCCGACGCTGGTATTGGACTCCAGTAACCTATCACGGACATGGAAGACCTGGAGGGACGAGTTTATGCTCTATGTGGAGCTGACCATGGACTCAGACGGCGAACAGAAAAAAGTAAGCTTGTTCAGTTATCTCGTTGGTGAGAGCGGCAGGGAGCTGCTAGACACGCTAATGGGCGACACGGCGAGAGAGCGGTGGACAGTTAAGGACATTATTGAGAAGTTTGACAATCATTGCAATCCTGTAGTTAATGAAACTGTGGAGCGTTATCGGTTCTTCACGAGAAACCAAGGCGCCAGTGAGACAATCGACAGCTATGTGACGGAGTTAAAGCTGCTGACAAAAACGTGCAATTTTGGAGTAATAAGGGACTCACTGATTCGTGACAGGATTGTATGTGGACTTCACAACCCGAGTCTGAGGGAGAGACTGCTGCGTGAGAAAAACATGACACTGGATGCATGCATACAGCACTGCAGAGCCGCGGAGCTGTCGCGGGAAAACAGCAAAACCATTTCGGGAGCTGCAGTGGAGGAGGTGCATGCTGTGCGTGGAGCTGCGCGCCAGAAACGGATCGGCGACGCAGTGGACTGTAAGTTTTGTGGCAGAACACATGAGAAAAAGAAAGAAAAATGTCCAGCATACAGGAAGAAATGTAAAAAGTGTGGCAGAGAAAACCACTTTGCAGTTAAATGCATGGCACATTCAGAGCAGAAGAGAAGGACGAATGTACACAACGTGACAACATGTGAGAGTGATGAGTATGAGGACGTTCTCTGTGTTACAGAGGCAGACACACATGCTTCAACTACAAAGAACACTGACAAAGTGAGAGGCACTCAACTCTTTGCAGGCATGCTGATGGGCAAAGAGATTGTAAATTTTCAGATTGACTGTGGTGCCAGTTGTAATGTAATGCCAATCCACATGCTAAGCCCGAACACACAGTTGGAGGACACACAGACAGTGTTGATGATGTACAACAAAAGTAAGATAAAGCCGTTGGGAAAATGCAAAGTTAAGCTACGTAACCCGAGAAATCAGAAACTGTATCGGTTGGAGTTTCAAGTGGTTGACAAAGACTGTAAAGTACCACTGCTGGGCAAGAGAGCCAGCGAAGCGATGAAACTCATAAAAGTACACTATGAAAACATCTTGAAACTGGACAGCATCGTTACTTCAGAGCACCCAACAGCCAATGAGTGGAACATGGATCAGATTAAAACAGAGTATGCCGATGTCTTCACGGGAGATGGCTGTTTGGAGGGAGAGTTAAGGCTCGAGGTGGATGAAACTGTGAAACCAGTGCAGTTACCAAAACGGCGTGTCCCTATTGCAATGATAAAGCCGTTAAAAAAGGAGCTTCAAGATCTTCAGCGCAGAGGGATCATTACACCAGTAGAATGCAGCACAGACTGGATCAGTGGGATGGTTGTGGTCCAAAAGCAGAGTGGGGACTTAAGAGTGTGCATAGATCCAAAACCCTTAAACAAAGCCCTACAACGGAGCCACTTCCCATTGCCCACCATTGAGGACATTTTGCCAGATTTGTCAAAGGCTAAAGTGTTCTCTGTCTGCGATGTGAAGAGTGGATTCTGGCACGTGAAACTGGAGGAGTCGTCGAGCTACCTGACAACGTTTTCGACTCCATTTGGACGCTACAGATGGCTGAGGATGCCAATGGGGATAAGTCCAGCTCCGGAAGTGTTCCAGAGGAAGCTCACACAAGCTTTGGATGGACTGGCAGGGATCTACATCATTGCAGATGATGTGCTGATCACGGGTCAGGGGGACACAGATGCTGAAGCAGTACGTGACCATGACGAGAAGTTGAGACAGTTTTTGACTCGTTGCAGGCAGAAAAACATTAAGTTGAACGCAGACAAGTTCAAACTTAAACAGAAGGAGACCACGTACATTGGACATCAGCTGACATGCAATGGTCTGAAAATAGACCCAGAGAAGGTTAGGGCTATAGAAAAAATGCCCAGACCTACTGACGTGAAGGCAGTACAGAGACTGTTAGGTATGGTGAACTACTTAGCAAAGTTTTGCCCACATCCGTCTGACCATTGCGACTTACTGAGACAACTGACACACAGAGACAGTGAGTGGAACTGGACGACTCGACATGAAGACGCATTCCAGAGACTGAAAGAGGCTATAGCAGAGGCTCCAGTCCTGAAATACTACTGCCCAGAGGAAGAGCTGACAGTACAATGTGACGCTTCTGACAAAGGGTTAGGTGCAGCACTCATGCAGACGGGTAAGCCTGTGGCTTTTGCGAGTAGAGCACTTACACGTACAGAGCAGGGTTATGCCCAGATCGAAAAGGAGCTTTTGGCTGTAGTTTTCAGCATGGAGAAGTTTCATCAGTACACATATGGTCGTAAAGTGGTGGTACACAGTGATCACAAACCCTTAGAGACCATAGTAAGAAAACCACTGCTGAGCGCACCCAAACGGTTGCAAAGGATGCTTATGCGCATTCAGAAATATGACATAGATGTGGTGTATGTGCCAGGCAAAGACATGTTATTAGCAGACACGTTGAGCAGGGCATATCTTCCAGAGTGCTCACCACAGGGCTCCATAGAGGAGGAAATAGAGAGCATTAACATGGTCACTCATGCACCCATCTCACCTGACAGACTAAACAGCATAAGGACTGCTACACAAGACGACAAAGCACTACAGATCCTCATAGATACAATTCACAGAGGTTGGCCGACAGACAAAAGAGACACTGACGGTGACATCAGACCATACTTCTCATTCCAGGATGAACTGAGTAGTCAGGATGGACTTGTGTTTAGAGGTGAACATGTTGTTGTCCCGACTACCATGAGACAGGAGATCATAACTAGACTACACTCGACACACCTAGGTGTAGAAGGTTGTCTAAGGAGAGCCAGAGAGTGTGTGTACTGGCCAGGCATGAACGAACAAATTAAGACTTATGTGACTAAGTGTGACATCTGCAGGTCAGTTGACTACAGACAGCAGAAAGAGACCTTGGTCCCACATGAGATCCCGACTAGACCATGGGCTAAGGTGGGCTCGGACCTGTTTATGTTTGACAACAAGGACTACCTTATCACAGTGGACTACTATTCAAACTTCTGGGAAATTGACTATCTCCCGGACACTAAGTCCACCACAGTGATTAGAAAGCTGAAGGCTCACTTTGCCAGACAGGGCATCCCGGACATTGTTGTTTCAGATAATGGACCACAGTATACGTCCGGTGAGTTTCTGAGATTTAGTCGACTGTGGGGTTTCCAGCATAAAACATCTTCGCCAGGTTACCCTCAGAGTAACGGGAAGGCAGAATCAGCAGTAAAGACAGCAAAGAGGCTGCTGCTAAAGGCAAAAATGGCAGGGCAAGACCCGTATCTTGCGATTCTGGACCATCGCAATACACCATCACAAGGCCTGGAGACCAGCCCAGCTCAGAGGCTGCTCAGCAGGAGGACACAGACGCTTTTGCCAACCAGGACGAGCCTGCTAAGGCCAAAAGTCATTCCAGCCCGGCGGGAGTTGGAGAGGAAACAGAAGCGCCAAAAACTGTGCTATGACCGATCAGCACGAGACATGGACTCTTTGAAGCTAGGGGACAGTGTCGGAGTTCAGCCTTTTGACCGCCATTCCACTTGGAGCAGGGGAGTGGTGATTGGGACTGTTGACCCGAGGTCCTATGAGGTTCAGTTGGACTCTGGAAGTGTCCTGAGGAGGAATCGGAGGCACCTGAGACATGCAGGCGTGGTGGATCAGGAAAATGCCATAACGGACACCGGGGCACTGACCAGGTCAGTGACAGCTCCCTCAGACACTCGTGAGCGGCAGATCAAGACTGACGAGGTAACAGGGGGTGTCAGGACAAGGTCAGGCCGCAAAGTGGTTCCACCACTTAGGTACAAAGACTATGTTGCATAATGAGGATTTATTGTTTATTGTTTGAGGGGAAGAGTTGTGTATTCTGTGGATATTGATGTTCACTACAGCTTACAGAAATGTACATGTTTGAATAAGTGGAATGCTTTTGTATTCTTTGAGTGTTTCATATTGTTTTCACCCTCAGTGAGAAGAAGGACAAATCAAAACAAAAGGACTTCTGTTTTTTCCAAAAAAAAAAAAAAAAAAAAAAAGAGAAGGGATGTAATAATGTGAATTATTGTTTGCAAGATGTTTTGTTCCACAATAGATTGTGTTGCTGCACGGACGTTTTAGAGTGTCACACAAGTAAGGATTGTTAGGCTGTATGTTGCTATTGTACATGGCAGAGGACCAATCTGAGTCGCATGACTTGTTAATAAAACTTACTACCCCGTTGGGTAGGAAATAGATATTCTGGAGTCTGTCGTGAATGAGACCAGAATATAACAATTAGCCCCTCCCTCATTTATCCGCGACACCTTAAAGGCCGGTCCGTGAAAATATTGTCGGGCATAAACCGGTCCGTGGCGCAAAAAAGGTTGGAGACCGCTGATTAAGAGGACCCGAGGGAAGCTCGGAAAGCTAAGCAGAAGTTATTTGGAGAGTGACTGCCGTTGGTTGAAAAGAGAGTTTAAAAAAAAAAACTTCAGTGGTGTTGCACACTATTTTATATTATTTTTTTAAAGTCATTGTTAACCCTTTAAAGCCGGTCAGAGCAGCACGCTCTGTTTTGCGTAACTATTTTTAAATCCCTGTAGAACCTGAACCGTGTAAGCTAGCGCAATAATTTGTTTTGCATATGAAACCGGAGGAGTTGTACTTACATCTTATGCCATCAGCTTGTCCTCGGTCACGGTTTCGTTCCACATATAGCTTTGCAAAAATTGCATAAAAAGCGCTTGCAGGAACAAAAACATAATATTCCAGAAACACGCTTCGCCGTTCCTATCAGCTGTTCGTAACACTTCCCACAGTGAAATGATGCACATGCTGTTTTCTTTGCAAATTTGCATCATAGGATTGTTTTTTGTTTTTCCTGCAGTATATAAAAATTGCTGTATCTCCAAAATAAAACTATGAAGACACTCAAAATAAATTTCCTGTGGTGGGAAACTATTTTTTGCAACTTTATTGTATTTAAAGTTTTGAGGGATAAACCTCTTAAATTTCTCCAAGTAGAAATATATGTAAACAAAACAAAAGCAATTTTCAATTTTTTTTGTAGTTTATTGCACTTTTTTGCAATTTATGTAATTACTATGGACTTAATGCATACATATTATTAAAATATGGGCTATAACAGTTGTATTGATGTATAGCAACTTGAAATGCTCCCACAAATGGCACTACAGCATGTAAAAAAAAATAATATAAGCTCTGGTGGACTTGGTTCTATAGTAGGTCTTAAAGGGTTAAATAAATATCGTCAAATAATCGTGATCTCAATTTCAGTGAAAATAATCGTGATTATCATTTTTGCCATAATCGAGCAGCCCTACCAGTCCCATCCCACCTCCTAGCAAACAGACCCACTGTCATTATGTTCCCATTAGCTCTCGCTAACTCCGCTGCTCCAAACATTATCACGGCTAGACGCTAATGTTATGACTATGATTATCATTATGTGTTCCTGGTTCTGGAAACACACACACCAGCACGGGAGACTTCATTCCATTTCCCTTCCTGCCGTGAAACAAATCAAAAACTAGTTATGCTGCCGTCCGTGAACGCCATCGCCGCTACCTCGCCACGACATTAATATCAACTATCGATAGAAGCCGGCTGAGAAACTGTCGACTGGGGCCCACTTCTGAGCTGAAGTCAATTAGTGCGGAGGACGACCTCTTCAGATCTACAATTATTACCCCCGACTAAAAACTCTCTGGTTGATGCTAGTCTGCTCTAATAGCATCTTTGGTCGGCTACTCAGTAGAGCTAATTCACATTTATGAAAGAGCATAAATGCGCGTGTATGCACAGTGTTGCTCAAAAGTTTCGAGTCACCCGTCCTTTCTTTATATTTTGTTGGGAAAATAGGTGCAGCAGTTTACTGAAACATATAGAAACATACATGGAAACACAGCTTATGAGACAAATACAGATGGTATGACCATCTTTATTCTTCAACACGGCCTGAACTCTCGTAGGCAGCTTTCATGTAATTGCTTTACGTAGTCTTCAGGAATAGTTTTCCAAGCTTCTTGAAGGAAATTCAAAGCTCTGTCTGATCCCACAAAGCTTCAATAATGTAGTGCATTGGGCTCCATTGTGCGTTTTTCTAGGCTGATAGGCAGTGTGTTTGGGATCATTATCATGGTGAAAAACAAAGTTGTTGCCAATCAGATGCTTTCCGGATGGTACTGAATGGTGGATTAAAATCTGAGAATATTTTTCTGCGTTCATTATTTGATAATTTTTAACAAGATCTCCATCATCACTGCCTCAAACCACGACAGCGCCTCCACCGTGTTTCACAGGTGGCTGTGGACACTCGCTGTTGTACCTCTCGCCTGATCTCCTCTGTATGTATTGAGGATGATTCAAACCGAAAATGTCCACTTACCTAGTTTCCTCAATTTCTTAAGGACACAAGTCAAGTCAATAATCCTTTATTTGTCACATTCATTGTTACACACACATGTCACCTGCAGTGAAAATTTGATCCCTTCCGACCATACATACATTGCACAAACATCACACTGGGAAGACAGGTTGGAGACAGGTAGAATGGTGGAAAAACAATGGAAATACACACACTACATGTCATGCTGAGATATGGCAAGTTCTCACCTAATAGCACTTTGAGAATAACCTTGTTGGTGTAAAAATACTGTTTTGTGCTGACAAATTGTGTAATCTTTGGTATTTTTCAAAAATTAAAGACATGGAAACTAATTATATGTTTTTTGCTACAGGCTGGAAAGTTGTTGTATTATTCCTTCTCTTTTATATTTTATTGCATCATTGTTGTGCATTTTACTTATTTTAGTTGCATTTGACATTGTTAAGCACTTTGTGCAGCATGAGGTGTTGGAAATATGGAATAAAAATAAACTTGACCTTGACCTTACACAATTTCTTTGCTAAGTTGACTATTAAGTGTGTTGCCAGCGTTGTAAAGACATCCTTCAAGTTTTTTATTTTCGAATGATTCATAGGTCAGTTTTAAGTGGTTCAGAAAAGAATCCCCCTGAAAATGCTCAGGTACAAGAACTGGATTGAGAATGAGTAAAAATGCAGAGAGTGTATCAAGAAAGACTTTTAGAAAGCTGGAGAACTATTATGACTCAAGACTTTTGCACAGCTCTGTTGCATGTTGCTTTAAAACTCTTCAGCTGCTCTTTGTGGACATGCATCCCAGCATACACACTGAGATAAAAACTGGTTTTCACAGATTGTGTTCCATTCTCTTGACAGCTTTCAGTGTTACAAGCCAAAGACAATGTTACCACAGTGAAATCGACTCCTGCTGCAGCAGACTGGATAATAACAGAGAAGTAACAAATACACAGTTTTCTTATATTCTGTAATCGAAACATCCGGAAAAGGGACCAGACTTTCAACAGGTTTCATTTATCTCTGTCTATTTTCTATTAACTTTTAACTTGGACGTGTCAAACTGTGCCCTGTCTTTGAATTACTGTGGTTTAGTAACGGTGCAGATAGATAAATGTTGACCTGTAGCATGTTTGTAAATGGTTAAACTTCCATTGAAAAATCTTGATGCATGCTCAATCATCTGGGTAAGGAAATCCCAAGAAGTTGATTCAGCTCATCCGGACGTAACGTTTTCAACCTTAAGGTTGGGAAACCTGCAGGCAGTGGACTCTGAAGAAGTCCCTGGAATGAGTGACAAACCGTTTGTCCCACTGAAAACGCTACGTCCAGATTAACAGAATCAGCTTTTTGGGATTTTCTTAAAATAAAAATAAATGAAAAAGACTCCACTAGCTTTATAAAGAAACATCAAACAATGAGAGTCCACAGAGGTCTCCAGTCTCCAGCATCGCTAAGGGAGCTGATTTCACTCACTGTAATCAACGTCTCTTTGCAGTTTATGCATCAGGAAGTGTTCAGTAAACCTAGTTTTGAGAGATATCGGCAAACAGTGAAGTTGGGATAACAAACACTGAAAATCCTGGAAAGTCCAGCAGGTCTTTATTACATCATAGCTCGGCTGTTTTTGTGCACAGCTGGGATTATTGGTCTGTGTTTTAGCTGGCATTGTGTTTTTCCACCGAGCCAAGCCAGAGCAGTGCTGCAAATGTGAGTTGTGTGACTTTTCCTGTGGGATAAATGAAGTGGACTTTTACTTCCACCCCGGAACCCTGAATAGGTTTTCCCACTTTGCAACTTACCTGTAAAAGTAGCATCTTAATCATGCATTTTGTTTGAATGGCCAGTGAGAGGCGACTGCTCTGGCTGCAAGAAGACATGAAGGTGTGTTGTCACCATTCATTCATCTCAATTCAGTTTTATTCATATAGTACAAATTCACAACAACAGTCATCCTTAGGCACTTTATATTGTAAGGTAGACACCCTAAAAGATTAGTAAAAACCCCAACAATCAAAGCGCTCCCTATTTTCGAGAGTGGGAAGGAAAAGGTATAGTTTCAAAACATTAAGCTGCAGACAGATAAAACTGCAAGCTTTATGCTCTGTAACGTACTACAGTGGTTAAGACTGTATTTTATGGTTTCTGATATATGATTGCAAAGTGTGTCTTGTGTGTCTCTTCACCTCCTTGCCTCTACTTTCTCTGCATCGTGTTCTTTTTCCTCTTTGATCTCACTCTGAAGCCTGCTTGGCTCAAAGTGCTCTCATTTTGTTAATAGGAGAAGCATGATATAAGCAAAATGCAGCTGGACTCTATTTGCAATACAAATGCAAATTTCATTTCCTCAGGAGCAGCGTGCATGTCTCATTCTTGGCATCAAAGATGTCTCCTCTTATTCTTCTCCAAATAGTTAATGAGTTAAAGCGATCCAGCATGACTTATTTATGAAATCAAAGCCAGTTCGGTGGGTCAAAGTTCACCAGTTCAGTTTAACATTCAGAGTATCACTGTGTCACAGCTTGTAATATCACCAGGTAATCCGAGCTGCGATCAATCTGCAGTCCTCTACCAGAGCACACAAATGTAGTTTCTGTCCCATATATGGAGAAATGTTTGACTTTTCCCTCATTTTTCTTTGAAGCCTTCAGAGTGAAAGTTTCGGACTTTGCAGTGAAGCCCAAATTGCACGTGAACAACATGGAAAACAGACAATTAATAGATCCATCCCCATCTGCATCCCTCAATTTTCTCTTCAACTTCAGCTCTCTAATAACAGTCTTAAGTTGACATTCGGTTTTTCCCAGGGCCAAGCACTTAGGGTAGTGCTGTCTGCTTTCTAATTGTAATAATAATTGTGGTTCCGGCTAATCTCGGCCAGAGCTGTGACCCTAACCTGCTGTGAGCGGATTTGAGATAATGAAATAATTGCCCCAAACGCTTTTTACCCAAGCAGTCGCTGAAACCTGAACCCCCTCAGACGAAGTGGCATCGACATTCATTCAGTCTCTATCAGCGGCGTTTTCCACTTTAATTGAAATTTAGATTGTTGTTGACCCTCTGGGTGAGGTTTCATGGACCGAAATGTGTTGTGGGAGGATAGCATGCAGCTCTAACGCAGCTGCCATCTAGCCATCACTGAATGTCTGTATGCATGTGTTTGTGGAAGCTCGTCTTGGTGTTTTCATAATAAAAGGATATCTGTGCCTTTTATCTTCCTCGGCCAGCTCTGCAGCCGTTTTTTGCATATGTGTGTTAGTGATTAGACAAGTACCCCACACACACTGAGTCCTAATCACTCCCTGTTTGTCATACAGTGCACACCATTCACCATCTCCTCTGCTATTTTATTTCATTTCTTTCTCCACAAAATATTGCCAACAAAAATTCCATAATGGAACAAAAACACGTTTCCTCTAACAATGAGGCAGTGCATCGGGCTGAATCGATTGTCTCTTTTGACAGCTTAAATGCCACGCTGCATTTAAGCTGTCAATAATTGCACAAAATTATGATAAATAAGATTCCAAAAGCTGAATTCAAAATACTCCTTTTTACTGAATAAACTGAGTCACCATTATGTAAGGAGCAGAAAGCCATGGAGTGGTCAATTCAATTCAGTTTGGGGTTTTTTTTCTAGAGAAAGAAGTCCAAACAAAAGTCAACGTGAGGCCCTTCATACTGTAAAGATAAAGATAATACAAATGTAAGATGGAAAACCTTAACAATCTGACAATCCCCATAAGTCTGGTTCTGTCAGAGGTTTCTTCCTGTGAAAATGGAGTTTTTCCTTCCCACTGTCGCCAAATGCTCAGTGATTGTTGCCGTTTTCTGTGTCATATTGTATTTACCTTACAATCTGAAGTGCCTTGAGGCAACTGCTGTTGTGATTTAGTGCTATATACTATGATCTGAATGAATTTAATTGATTAGCACCTTGTGACAGCAGGAAGGAAACCCTGGCTCAGGGAGGGGCAGAAGAGAAGACAAATGAAAACAAAGAGGAAAATGAGAGATAAAATACAAACTGTTGGAGAGAGAGAGCAGACACAGTTTAATGGCATGCAGTAGTGGTGTATAAACACACGAGGATTAAAAAGAAAGACATGGAGAAGAAGTGCTGATTGCATCATGGGAAGTCCTCCAGCAGCCTAAGCCTGGAACAGCATACTGCCTCTAAGACATGGATCCTATAAGCCTTCTCAAAAGGAAAGCTGTACGTCTAATATTAAAAGTAGAGAGGGTGTAGGTCTCCCAGGTCTAAACTGGAAGGAAGAGAAGGCCATATTGGCTTCTCTTCATCGTTAAATCCAAAATCAAGCTGAAGATCCTTCTCCTCACATACAAAGTCGTGAATAACCAGACCCCTTCTTATATTAAAGACTCCAAAGTACCATCACCCTAATAGAGCTGCCATTTTCTTTCTCTGCATGTTTGCATGCCACTCTGCATTTAATCATTTTTTATTATTATAAATCACTGGCTGTCTCCCACAGTGAGTGTTTTGTCCTGTCTTCCTCCCAACAGAGTAACAAACACATGTACTAAGTTTTCAGCATCACCCTGACACAGGTCAAGTGGGTGATTTCTGACACGGCCACACTTCAAAGATAGATTGTGTCTAACTGCTCACGTGAAGTTATCTTATACTTGCGTTCTTTCTGCTGGCCAGCAGGGGGCGAGTCCTCTGATTATTTATTTATTTTCCTAAGAGAACACAATGTTTATTTTCATTTCATTTCAAGTTATGTCCCAAATTAAAGTCATATAGTAGTAGTAGTAGTTGTAGTATATAGTATACATATTACATATAATAGTATATAGTAGTAGTATATAATAGTAATATAATATAGACACCATGTAGTCGAAAGAATGAGTGAATATGGAGGAAAATTCCTGCAGAAATGAATAAAGTCTTAAAAAGCTCAAGCTTAAGGATATCCAGAACACATCAGCTTCAGTTGTTCGAGTTCTGCATCCTTTCACTGAAGCACTTTAAGGACCTCAGAAGTGAAATCGACATGAGCTATCTATACACCAGCTATTCAGCACATAAGGAAACAGAGCTGAGTGTAGAAGTGAGTCAGCGTGATATAAACTACTCTATTCAATTTAGGAAGTACAATTTAAACAGTGTGGATTCAAATTGCTGAAGACCAAGACATGACGTGCAGTCATGTGCTGCATTAATGAGCTCTAACACTATAAAGGCTTATATGCAATGACTTTTCTTTTCTTTTCTTTTTTTTTTTTTTGACGGCTATTCAATGATTCTTCTGTTTTGCACCTCTTTACTATTTTATTGACTTTCCAAGGACTTGACTCATGTGGGAGCTGCAGAAACCACTGGAATTTCAGGATGATTTGCAACCTGATTGGCAGAAAATGTCAAACGTGGTGCAAGTTTGTCCCTCTTTTTCCTTGTTAGGGACGACTTCACACATATCTAAAATCAGAGCCTAACACATAAAGATGCATATGAATTAGTAATAATGCAGCAATATGGTGCGTTTCACAATGATTTGAAAGGACATGAGAGTTGTGCCCTAAATGAACCACAAAGTTTCACTAAAACTAAAGATAAATACTGACAGTGTGGTTTTTTTTGTCCTGGAAAGGAGTATTTAAGGTGATCCAGAGTACATAAACAGATAAAAACTAAAATAATTCTGACTTGTACAAATAAGAACCAAATCTGAGAAGATGGAACTGTGAAGAAAGCTCAACAAACCCATGCATGGACCCAAAGTACAGTATCAGTATGGGCACCCAGAGCTTGCATCCATCTGGTTTCTTAGCTGCTTATCCAAAATAGGGTTGCAGAGGGAGCTGGAAGCTATCCCAGCTGTAATTGGGCAAAAGGCAGAGTACACCCTGGACAGATCGCAAGTCCAACTCAGACCTAAAACAAAGAGAGAGACCGACAACCCCACACTCTCAAATTTACACCTAGGGTCGATTTAGAATAACCAATTAACTTAACAAGCATGACTTTGGAGGGTAGGAAGAAAACCACAGAGGCGCAGGGAGAACATGAGAGCGATTCTTTCTACTGTGAGGCAACAATACTAACAACTGCACCACCACGTCGCCCTAGGAAACATACTGAAATATAAAATCTGTTTTTTGGGGGTGTTTATGGCATCTTACAGCTTCAGTGTAAAAAAAAGAAGCCTTATCACAGCCAATCAGCTTCATGTTAAATATCTATAGAGATTTTTGACTCTGCATCATTGGTGGGAGACACCGTGTTTACGCTGTAGCTTTGAGAGTTCAAATATCACTGAGGGGAATCACAGAAACATGACGCCAGGAAAGCAAGATTCCACAGAACGACTCGTGTAATATGGAAACCCCTCCTGTGCCCAGTTTGGATCGATATTTCTAAAGAAAATAGAAAATGAGACGTCTTCCTCTTGCAATATCTCACTGAAACACAAACACAGATGGAATGCACTGAAGCACACATAAACACATTTAGTGCGAAGGCCCATTGTGCTAGAATTGTAGTTATAAAAGCTATGACACAACAGCATGAATAATAGTGGCTGTGAATCCACTTCAGGGCCACAGTGGCCACAAGATCACGAATCAGTGAGCTTAAATTATTCAGGCTGTGAGGTGATGGGACTGTGAGAGTGAACATCCTGTTTGAGGATTAAAGGTACACGGATGAGCTGTATATATTCTCTAAACACCACAAAGTGACAGTGTTATTACCGCTGGCAGATTGTGTTGTATGTTATGAATGAGACAATCTTCCCAATTACATTTAATGGCGTTTATAAATGAATTAAAGTTAGTATGTTTATTTTTAAGACAGCCCGTGTTCAATCACGGCACGTTGACTTTTCAGCTTTTAAACCGCGGCTGCACCTCGGAAAATTAAAATTAAAATGGAAATAAAGGACAAAGACAAAGATTTTTGCTCTGACTCCACAAAAAAAGAAAGTAACGGCCTTTCTGTGCTGAATGGCATTTAGATCCTGTTTTTTTTTAACACTATTCATCGCACTAATTAAACTGACTGGGGAACAAAAGCCAACTTAGCCCATCCAGTTTCCTTAATTGCTTTTGACACAGTGCACAGATGATCAAAGATAAGATCCATAGTCAGTTTTAGAGTTAGTACAATTTTTAATTAGCCTCTTTTATGGAAGTAATTTTCATGGAGGCACCAAGAAAGACACACAGAGAGTTTTCCCGACCGCTGAGAGTGCTCAGCTTCAGGCAGCACTCAACCGAATGTATGACCTGATTCATATGAACGCATTGCCTCTAACATGATGCTCAAATGTCCTGCAATAGTGTGAAAGGAAGGAGTCATGCTAAAGCAATTACACTGCTGGAAAAGGAACACTTTGAAATGATGCTGAATACCTATACTCAGTGTTGGGTAAGTTACTTTAAATTAGTAACTTAGTTACATTACTAGTTACTTCTATCAAAAGTAACTCAGTTACTTCAAGTTACTCGTTACTTTCAGAGTAACTAGTTATTAGGGAAAGTAACTTTGGTTTTACTCAGAATTCTCTTGTTAATGTGTTGCTTCCGTAACTGGATACCCAGCCAGATTGCCAAAAATCATAAAGCCTTTGAATGAAAACAAACACTGTTGTGACAGTGATGTACACTGTTTTGATGGTATGTATCAATCTATCAATTGTTTGGTGTAAGACTCAGATAATTATTTTTTAAAAGCGAGATATTTTAAATGAGAATAAGAAAGAAAAGTATTTCTTTGTGCCCCCCTCTCCCTGTTAATGCCCTACCTGGCCCCCCTGGCAAAACTTTGCTAGACCCGCCCCTGCACAGTTACCAGCTGTCAGCTACACAAAAAAGGATCCTGGTGTTATTTGTCTCTCAGAAACAGTTCATAACTTCCCTTCAACTCATTCATGTCACCTAAAAGGTAAACCTGTTTCTCCATCACAGCTCTTATGATTCAGTAAGGACATCTCCTGGTTTCATCTTCATGTTTCCCTCTCACCAGATAACCAAACCGACATCATGACCAGCAGCTTTTACAGCTGTGGCTCCAACAAACATCAGCCGAAATATGTAAGACTGCTTTCTTCCATTTGCGCAACATCTCTAAAGTTAGAAATATCCTGTCTCAGAGTGACGCTGAAAAACTAGTTCATGCATTTATTACTTCCAGGCTGGACTACTGTAATTCATTATTATCAGGATGTCCAAAAAACTCACTGAAAGCCTTCAGCTAATCCAAAATGCTGCAGCAAGAGTCCTGACAGGGACTAGAAAGAGAGAGCAGATTTCTCCTGTTAAATCCAGAATTGAATTCAAAATCCTGCTCCTCACATACAAGGTCTTAAATAATCAGGCCCCATCTTATCTTAATGACCTTGTAGTACCATATCACCCTATTAGAGCACTTCGCTCTCACACTGCAGGCTTACTTGTTGTTCCTAGAGTATTTAAAAGTAGAATGGGAGGCAGAGCCTTCAGTTTTCAGGCCCCTCTTCTGTTGAACCTGTCATGGTCCTGGGCCATGTGGGCCCAGTATTCTTAGTTTCTTGTATTTTTGTATTTCGTTCCTTATTTAGGCCATGTTTCCTGAGTTGTCCTGTTGTGTTGTTCCTTATTTGACTTCCCCTTGTGACTTTTATCCCCTGTGTGCCCCTCTATGTATCTGTGAGCCCTCATCTCCCCTCCTTGTGTTTCATTCCATGTTTCCCCAGCCCACTATGCCCGTGCTCTCTCTCTCCTCCTGTTTGCACCTGTGTACTTCCTGTTTTACTTTGACAGTCTCCCGTCAGTGTTGTTTACTCCTGCCATGTCTTGTTATGTTTATCTGTGTCAGCTGTGTTCCCATGTGTGGCCACTTCCCCTGATCATCCCTCTTGTGTATTTAGTCTCTGTGTTTCATGTAGTCTGTGTCGCGTCGTCTGTGTTACCACCCCCTGTGTTCTGTATCTCCAGCCATAGCTTTTCCTTAGTTTATGTCCAGTTTAGGTTTCTGTTTGAACTATTACTCTTATGCTGCCCTCACTCTGTTTTGTTCCTTTCATCAGCCAGAATAAAAGGCTCGCTTTTGTTTAACTCCACTCCTGCATCCTCGCTTGTGTTCGCTCCTGGGTCCACCACACACATTTCCGCACGGTCTGCATCCGCAGACCGTGACAAAACCAGCTTCCAGTTTGGATTCGGGAGACAGACACTATCTCTACTTTCAAGATTAGGCTTAAAACTTTCCTTTTTGCTAAAGCATATAGTTAGGGCTGGACCAGGTGACCCTAAATCCTCCCTTAGTTATGCTGCAATAGACGTAGGCTGCCGGGGATTCCCATGATGCATTGAGTTTTTCCTTTCCAGTCACCTTTCTCACTCACTATGTATTAATAGACCTCTCTGCATTGAATCATATCTGTTATTAACCTCTGTCTCTCTTCCACAGCATGTCTTTATCCTGTTTTCCTTCTCTCACCCCAACCGGTCGCAGCAGATGGCCCCGCCCCTCCCTGAGCCTGGTTCTGCCGGAGGTTTCTTCCTGTTAAAAGGGAGTTTTTCCTTCCCACTGTCGCCAAAGTGCTTGCTCATAGGGGGTCATATGATTGTTGGGTTTTTCTCTGTATCTATGAAGCGCCTTGAGGCGACTTTTGTTGTGATTTGGCGCTATATAAATAAAATTGAATTGAATTGAATTGAACTGATAGTAGAAAGTAAGATTAAATAAATTCTAACAACAGCTGATCAAGCTTAAACGTGCTGCTGTTGTTTAATGCGACCTCCGCTGGTTTCCTCTTTCTGGCGCAAAGTGGGCGATAAACAAACAAGAGAGAAAAGCCGATCAGCTGATCATTGATCAGTTTCATGATTGAAGTAGAATGAGAGAAGAAGAGGCAGCTGTGCAGCGTAAACACAGAATAACTCCAGCTTTGTGTCTTTTTCATTGTAGCTGAAGTCCGGGACAAACTGTATTCCTTTTCACCTCAATACGAAACGTGTAATAATTTCTCTGAATACGAGACGATTCTGTTTTTTACGGGACATTTGGCAACTCTAATAATTAACCTTATGAACAAAATAAAGTTCATCATAGCACCACCCAGCTGTATAGAAACTCCGTCATGCTAGCTAGCACGCAGTAGGAAAAAGTCAGCATAACGAAAATAAACTCCACCTAAACTTGGTTTATATCTGACCCAGATAGACTGCAGGTCATAACTTCTTACCTGAAGTTCAGTCACCTGACACTCGGACCGGCGGCCGCCTCGGGTCTCTCCTCCTCCTGCCTCCCCTTTCCCTCATCCACCTGCTGGCCTCCACCACTTGTTAATGTTACTGAATCTGTGGAAGCTCTGCGATAACCACCACACGAAGTAACGAGTAACGCGTTCCTGATTTTGGCATAATAACTAGTTACCGTGCTCGTTACCACAATAATAACGTAGTTACTGTAACGCGTTACCTAATAACGCGTTAGTTCCTACACTGCCTATACTGATATGCACTTTTGGTCAAGTTACTTGAAAAGAGTAATTTGTTACTAATTACTGAGTACTTCTCCAAGAAAGTAATCCCATTACTTCACTGATTAATTATTTTCAAAAGTAATTCGTTACTTTATTAGTAACTAATTTTATTACGTATTCATGACCTGAATACATAATAAAATTCTATTTTTTCTGCATAATCCATCATATAAAATTGAATCAATTAAAAAAGTCTCTTTTTAAAACTTCGTTTTATTCATTTTAATCTTTTAACTTCATGCACATTGCATCAAGCGATGCTTGATGTGTTTACACTCACTCTTTCAAATAGATGCAAGCAAAACACAGCAAAAAGGAAATAGAATCAAAGATTCAGCAGCACTAAGTTTTCACCTGTTTAGCAGGAGTGGGGCTGGTGGAGTTTTGCCAGCGTGCTAGGTGCTTGCTCAGATTTGAAGTTTAATTATTTGCTGTAGAAAGAAGTTTCTTCCCACGTAGAGTGTACAACAGACGCTAGTGTTGAGACTGTGCTGGGAGACACAGCAAACCTTCTGGCAGTGGCATGTATTGATGTGCCATCCTGGAGGAGTTGGACTACCTGCGCAACCTCTGTTGGGTCCAGGCATCACTCATGGAACTGACCCTAGCCAGAGAAAAGAGGAGGAAAATGTCAGAAGCCTCCACCTGTGAAACCATTGCTGTTTAACAGAATTTCCCATTGTTGCTCCTCTACTCCACCTGTTAATTCCCTTCATGCCAAAGCAGCTGAATCAGATTAACAGCCCCCTCTGCTACTTAACCGACCACATCAATATCCCACATGTTATTCATCTTTCTCATTGTTCAGTTTAATTTGGGCTCATAAGAGCTTTTCTAAAAATCCTAACTTTACCACATGTTCAAGAGCTGCAAGCTTGCATTAATAATAGCTGTTAAAATACTGGCAATTAATATGAATGTTTTAGAAATGACCTTTTGGTGCACTTTCAGGTGGCCTTTACCTTGAATCTTTGATTATTTTCTCAACACAAGAACACAAAAAAATATATATACTGTAATCAAACTCAGATGCTGAATTCCTTCTCATTATTTATTTATTTTCATTACTTGTACTGTTTATATCAGAATTAAAATAAAAAATCTCATGTTTTCACTCAAAGTAACATAAACATCTTCTCTGGCAGGACACACAGTTGTGCTTAGCCGATGATCCAGGTAAATCAGACGATCTCAGACCCGGCCAGCATCAGCCGATGACTAAGCTAATAGAGCTTTATGCATCCTATAGACAAAATACATCTGCAAACCCATTTGCAACCCACCTTCACCGCAGCCCCTTCATTTCATTGTATTCATGCTATTTCTGAATGAAAGCTCCCTGTGTTCGATAACATGGCCTTGCAGTTACTCTCCCTGCCTTTAGGTTCTTGGAGGAGAGCTGTACTGTCAAATATAAATGACTACAGATGGAATAATAATCCCACCACTAACACGATAATGACAGAAACCTATTTAAATGTGCTGAAATCTGGTTTCTTGACACTGAGGAAGCTTTAATTCCCAAGTACACAAGAAAAAAGAAATGGCTTGTTGGGTAACCATCTCATAAATTTATGAAGTACATTAGTCTGTGCTCCCTTGGATTAGTGGGGAGATTAAATCAGTTATCAAACACAAGGCCTGAGCTGACAGTCCAGAGTGAATTCATATAGTCGAGTGTGTCCACTGAAAAATGGGCTACATCATACTTATTGATAGATACAAGCCTCAGAGTTAAAAATTAAACCATACAGAACATTTTAAATTGAGTGCAAATTTATGTTTCATATTTGGAATAAGCTTTCCCGAGTATTTTAATCCAAACATTTCAGCCTGCGCTCCTGAGAGGTTTGGAAATGAGATTCTGCTGTCGTGTATAATCCACTTCTATAATGACTTCTCTGTAAAAGGGATAGATAGTCTGAGGCCACGGGGGTTTGCTAAGTAACTCTGTCAGAGAGCTACAGCTACTCACCACTAACACAGCCACTTACTAAAAATACACACCGTCTGCTGAGTAGCACATTTCACAGCTCTGCTCGACACTGTAAATAGACATTTTTCAGTGTCCTCACTGTAAAGGTGAAAACTTTGAGTCACAGCCAGCTTACAGCAGAGGCTCAGTGAATGACTGTTTTTAGATACCCCTACAAAGGGCCATCTGTGGTGCACAGCCACCGTTTTATCATGCCTGCCACTGAATCATTAATAATGAAAATTCCATTATGAAGTCTTAAATCGATTCATAAAGTGGTGCCAAGTAGTGCCAAGGTTTAGAGTTTGATAAGGAAGAAAGATTCATTTTTTTAAAGAATCCACGGTGTTGGTGCAGATGAAGCCATTTGTGTCCATTCTGACAAGATGCATGAACGAGCTCTAATGAGTGCAGTTACATGAATGGTTTTTATCTAAGGCAAAATTACATGAAGTGATTCATTACAGTTTCAAGAGAAAAAATGTGAACAGTTGGATTTTACTCATAAAATGTGGCCAAATCTGAAGACACTCATTGCACACAAACAGCTGCATTTTTAATGTCTTTGTTGAACTGCAGGCTGGAAAAAGTAGGTAAACTCTTAGAACCACAGTCAGAGGCTTCCTGCAGCTGCTTATGAGCCTTGTACACAATAATGAGGTCAATTTTTGATTATTCCTGCTATTAAACTGTTTCAGTTAGTCAATATCTCTGCTACGTCTTGATCTTTTTCAGGTTGTGCTACTCCCATCGCATCTCTCTGACTAGCTTATTCCAAAAAACTTGTTGTTTCTCATGTTAATTTGTTTTTAGTCTTGGGTCATTGCTGCATCGCCAAACCTACCTGCTATTCTGGCATCCACCTGGAAGTGTTCTTGATAGAATCCAGGTCCAGGTTTGCAAAGCATCCAGCCCTTGGGTAGTAAAGCAGCAACAAACCACGAGTCTTTCCATAATTTTCCATAGCTGTTATGGTTTTTTGTGTGTGTTTGTGCGTTTTGGTGTGCAGTTAAATTATGTTTGCAAATGTATTTTGCCAAATTGTTTTCACTTTTGTCACATCTGTTGACTGTTGTCTGTTTTGTTTTATACTTTGTTATCCTTGTGTGAAGCACTTTGTGATCTAGAAAAAATAAATAAAGTTTTACTTACTTATTTATCTGTGCACTGAACACTGTACCTGAAGTATTATGGAACATCTAAATGCCTTTAGCAAACCTGTAATACCCTACACTGTATTTTTTTAAGGTACAGTTAGTTGCACTGATTTGTGTGTAATTCCAACAAAATTCTCCAAAACTTTCTATTAAATTAACCCTTTAAAAATACATCATATGAAAATCACCATGTTCACACACACTCTTGAACCCAGTATCTGAGATGGAAATCACTGTTTCGCCCAATCATGTATTATATATGTGGCTACAGACAAATACATATTACGCCAAAGGCAGAGGAGAGGTTTGCTTTGGAGGCAAATTTTAATGCAAGTCTGCACTTTCAGACACAAAATATAAAACATAGGTTTTATCATAGGTCCCTCTTCAAGAGACAACCCCACTGGCATCTTAATAAAATGTCTTTCTCCTTAGCTTAAGTCACGAGTCTAACATGAAAACATACCTGGGCTCATGTATTTAATCCTGATATTATCACAATTACCTATTGTTAGCAGATTAGACGTGTATCCGTCCCATCTCTGAACAGGTGACAACGAGTGGGTTAAGCAACACCTGGTTATAAAATAACGTTATTCAAGCTAAAGTAAGGTTTCCTATACAAATCACTGTTTGTCTCTGATAGATCTACATCGAAGAAAGTTTGACTAATGCTGGCTAACAGCAGCTAACAATTCACCTTAGTGTCGCTGTTGTCACCCAGATATATGTGACTCCTTTCTTGAAGATTTACAGCCTCTTCCAGAGTAGATACAGAGTTGTTTGTCTTACAGCTGCCACCGTAGATAGGATTATGCACTTGAATTGGGAGGGGTAAGAAATCAGAATTCCTCTGACCACAATCTACTGACATCTAGTGGTGAGATTTTACACACGCTACCTTGAAGAGTGATTTCCTTCATGTAAAGAGGTTGTAATTATTTCTGCACGTGTCAGTGAATAAAAGCCAACATTGGTTGATTTCTACAGTTTACAAACAACATTCTCTTTCTAAATTGATTAACCTCCAGGTCTTTATAAAGGTTCTACTACAGTCATGTGAGGGTTGTGATGGTTGGTATGTTTCATGCTGACCAGTCTTCTTATGCCTTATTCACAGAGACTTAGACACTGTTTAGTTACAATCTGGCAACCACAGATCACAATTGTTGTTGGAAGTGCCTGCTGGCTGTCGCTAGCTAATCAACTACTAAAGCCCCTTCATTCAGGCCAAGAGAACAGTCAGTAACCCATCAGCACCTGCCAGTTGTTAGGAAAAAGTAAGGCACAACTTTAATTTTGACCATGAATGTTTTCTGTTTCCATCTTTTATTCTACACTTCTAAATCTCACACATCTCCAAGAGTAGAAATTGTCCATGCAAGCCAGAGCAACCACAGAAATCTGCTTACAACCAGTGCATCACAAGAAAGTTTTTGATGTTGCACCCTACTTTGTTATTTATTTCACCTTGCATCAGTGAGCAACCTCCCACAACCACTAATAACTAGTTGAAGAATACACCTTTCCTTAGTGGTTTAGAGTCTCTATGGAAAAGTGTTTCTACAACCCAAAGACAGTTTTATCTCCTTAACTAGAACACCTTACCTCAAGTAGCTTTTGGATAAGACGTATATTTTATAGCCTGGAGTGTGAATGGCTAAGGATGAAAATACCTGAAAGCATTTAGTGTGATAGCGGCTCTGAAGAGACCTACATGACTGCACAAGCTTAGGGTGAGAAAAAGAAGAAAGTTGCTTTATGTTATTAAAAAACCACAAAAATAAAAGACAACATTAGTTGAATACAGTAATGTGAGAAGTCTTATATCTAAATGTCAGATGATAACATTTTTAGTGGGTCCTAATATCTGGTGCTACAGCTGTGGTGTTCTGGCAGAAAACGGTTTAAAACCCTTTAAACTTGATATCTTAGAGATATTATTTATTTTCCTTTCTTATATTTATATTTGATCTGAAACTACAACAAAACTGTTGTGCAGTTTCTGTCAAACTATCATCTACAAGAGGGTTTATGAAAACAAACAAAAAGCTAAATTAGATTGCCAATGAGTGTGACAGCACCTTCAATCAAAAGACTGTAGCTAAGCAATTTCTATTAGATAAAGAATTATAGAGCAGGCAGTGAATTGAAATATTTTCTTATGCTTCACAGAATATAAAGTATGAGGAGAAAATGTGGTTGCAACAACCTCATCACCTTGAATGGGGCAAAAGCAATATCGTATTGACTTCCCAATTACCAGAAAAGAATATGTATGTAGAAGCAAACCCTTTCTCATCCTTTAACTGGCACGTGTTCTCTGTGCAGAGCAAAACAAATTCAGGCCAACCAGCCACACTGCTATAATGAGACAAAACAAACAAAAGAAAATGAGCTTAACCGCTGCAGAAACTTTTCAGAGCTTATATGCAAATTTGCATTGATTTGGCAATCCCCTGTAACTGTACGGACTAAACATCTTTCTTTCAAACAATGTCCCCTCATTCGGTGCTTTGGTGATGGTGGCGGAGGCGCCTCCTAACACTGCTGACCCCAATCTCCCTGATTTGAAATGTAGTGATTAGCGAGGTTATAGCATATGATTTACATCAGACACCACTCCAGTAAGTTTGTTTCATCATAGCGTTATAAAAAAAACTATTCTGAATGCTGCTCACGTTGTGCCAAAAAACAGTTTGTTCTATGCGCACACTTGCCTGTGTTATGTTAAAATCACACCATTCGGCATCTGTTTATCATCTTCACAGAGAAATGTGAGCTACTTGCTACTGCTACTATTTCATTCAATTCAGTTTATTTAATATAGGTAGAAAATAACAACAACAGTCACCTCAAGGTGCTTTAAATCGTTCGGTAAAGTCCTTGCAGTAACAGAGAAATTCCTAATAATCAGCTCTCCTGTGAGTAAGCACTTAGCGACAGTGGGGCAGAAAAACTCCCTTTTAACAGGAAGAAACTTCAAGTAGCAGACACTGCTGAAAAGAGCCAGAGATTAATAATCAGTAATGGTTAAATGCAAAGTGGTGTATAAACATGCAGAGAGTGAAAAGAGGTGAGTGACAAATGTACATTTCATATATATATATAAAGTTTACTTTAAGTGACTTATGCAACAAATGAAAGAGCTTCTTTGTGCATAGTGCTGGGTGCAACACATTATAGTTTTCAGTGACGCAGTAATGTAACGCGTTTCTGTGGACATGGAGGAAAATTGTGGAGCAGGAGTGGAGATATGGACACTAATTGTTATTGCTCAAGAGCGCTGTGGTAAAGGTAAAACTGCATTCAGGACAGAATCAAATGTATTATATATATATACGCATGTGTCTGCACAGATAGCATGCTAACACAAAGCTACCCAAGAACCCAGAGTGATGACAAACCTGAGCGTTTGCTGACTCTGTAGCCTGATAATTATGTGACAGTGCGCTCCAGGTCATCTTTATGGAGTAACGAGAAAGTAATGTAACAGGACGTGTAACAAATTACTTTCTCTGGCAAGTAGTTAAGTAACACACTGCATTACTTTAAAGAAAAGTAATGAGTAACGTGCTATAAGATTCTTTATTTGAGTAACCACCTCAACACTGCTCATGGATAACCAGCTTCACAGATATTCTTTAACAGAACAGGAAAAAGTTTTTAGCACTGTTAGCTAAAAGTCCTATTTATTTATCAGGCATTCATTACAAGAAACAGGAAAAAGTGTTTATTTATATTATAAATCATATATAAGATTTCATTAATCGGGCAAATTATCACAAATTGTGCCCAGCACGGCTCACACAGTCACAATATTTTTCTCTAAAGGAGATTAGCATCCTTTACATTTTCCTTAGCGACTCAATCCTAGTTAAAACCATCAGCAAAACCGCCCCTACATCCAATTAGGGAAAGGCTCCTCTGTCTATAATTTGCTCTAATTATTTCTTAGATTTGACTTTTCAGGAATTTGGTTCAGAAATAAAATATTATAGCTGAACCTACTTTTCCTATTTTCAGAAAAATAAGCCAGGAAAATGTAGAAAGAAAGCACTTTGTGCATGTATCTGAGTATCCACCAGTTTTCTTATTTGCTCAGGGTCGCAGGTGTCAGAATGTAAATTTGTGCAAACCTTTACAAATATTTACCATTGCACCTTGGGGTTTGAATGTGAGTTGCCAATTTGGGCTGGATCTAGCATGCATATACTGTATGCACCCTAAAGGTGAAGGCTGCATTGTATGACCCAGTAACTGGATGCTCTAGAGTGTGAAACCAACACATCAGTATGCCCATGACTCATGCTGAACTCACACCCGTGCTCAGGCATAACACAGATTGGTGTACACAGTGCACACACACACACATTTCACACTATTCAGGCCACTGACCATACATGCCTCCTGTAAGTAGAGCACCATGCGGCAGTACTCTTCAGTGCTCCTTGTCAGCTCCTGTGTGATCACACAGTACAGCATACATAACATGCACTTTGTGTTACAAGGGCAAAGCCCCGCATTTCCTTTGTGAAGAGCCATTTACATCAGGTTGACTGCTTCGTGGAGCTCCTCTCTTTCCCACAGTCATTTATCTCATGCACCCTGCTGTCATCTTATTTTAACCTTCACTTCCTTTCCTTTACATATTCCTCAGAGACTCTGTGTAGTCGAAGCCTGCTTCCTAACAAGACTAAAACGTTTTTGCTAGATATTAAGATATAGATGTGGTTGATTTAGGCTTGCAAAATTTTGCAGATCTTATCCCAACTGCCTGAGATTTGAGCAAAAAAATAAAAAATAAAAATGCTGATCTACCGATCTCTGGAAACAAACCAGGGTCCATAATCCCGCTGGTACCAAAAAGTCCAGAGCGGTCATATCGTCGTCACATGGAGGTTTGAGACAAAGCAGGAGAAAGCAAATAATATGAATTGCCAGCGAGTAGCTGTGCAGCCAGCCTCTGCGGGCTGCTTGAAATACGTAAAACTTCCTGAGCCTGAGGTTCCCCTCACAGAAAATAATTGCCAGAGACGGGGGTGGGGTGGATGTCTGGGGTGTGTGTTGATTTAGCAGATTTGTTGCTGAGGCCCTCAAAAATGGGAGCATTGAACATGAAAAGATTGCATCCCATGTCTCCTGCTGATAAAACTTTATCACTGTCAAAGGAAGCTGTGAAATCAGCGCAGGAAAAAATAAACAGACATTTTTGCTCTCGGGATGTTCTCACGCTCTTGTATCCACTCGCATAAGGGTCAAAATGCGGACTCGTAGCACTCAAAGCCACCGTGGCAACTTTTATGAAAGGCTGCTGCGGTTATTTTAAACACGGAGCTCAGTATGACCAGTGCTAATTGCTCCATGAAAACAGTTACATAATGTCAACTACAGCTCTGTAAGGGAGCACTCCATCATCGAAGAAATAAAATAGCCCTGCTGATATCATCAAGGTTTGGGCCCTAAAAGCTAAAAGCTTTGTATCAGACTGGGGTATGGCTGCTGAAAGATATTTATCAAAAAGGCAGGTTTCGAGGGGTTCAAATGCAAAGTGCAAATGGCAGAGTTACAAAGAGATTTTTGAACTGCATTACATGTAAGAGTACCAGGATACTTTATTTATAAAGTGCATTTGATGCACAGGATCAGTGAGTTTTGTTTCCAATAAATATTAAAATAACTCTGAGCATTTGTTTCATGCCAAAGAAAACAGATTTATGAAAGCTTCTCTTTAAATATCAGCAATTTATTCATTGTCATATGAGTGGAGACGACTGAGAACAACTGTTGGGTTCTATTAAGATGTTGTTTTAATGTATTAACCGCCTTATATTAGGATGCCTGGGTGGTTGATCCAGGGTTTTGAGTTTATTGTATTATTTATCATTTCTATTCTTTGGTTTCTTCGTTAGATTTATGTCTTATGGTTTATGTCTCTGTGTAATCCTTAGTTGCTATATCCCCGTGTCCAGTCAGTGTCTGTCTGCCCTGGTCCCATGTCTTTGTTCCCTCTGTTGCAGTGCCTGCATATGAGTCTGTGTCTTTAGTTCAGTCTGCATTATGTTTCCTGTTTTATTTTGAAGGTCCATGTCTGATGTTACAGGAAAGAGGTTGAGCTCCTGACCACGTGGTGCAGAGACAACAAGCTCCTGCTAAATGTCAGTAAGACCAAGGAGATTATTGTCAACTTCCAGAGAGGCCACACCTGTCACCCCCCATTGACCATCGACGGCGCTGCGGTGGAGAGAGTGAGCAGCACCAAGTTCCTGGGGGTGCACATCAGTGAGGACCTCTCTTAGACCACCAACACAGCATCACTGGCCAAGAAAGCACAACAGCGCCTCTACTTCCTGCGCAAACTCAAGCGGGCAAGTGCTCCACCACCCATCCTGACTACATTCTACAGAGGAACTATTGAAAGTATCCTCTCCAGCTGCATCACTGTGTGGGGCGGTAGCTGCACTGACTATAACAGAAAAGCTCTACAACGCATTGTGAGAACAGCTGAGAGGATAGTTGGTGTACCACTCCCCTCCCTGCAAGACATTTACACCACTCGCCTCACCCGCAAAGCCATCACAATTGTCAACGATGCAACCCACCCCGCGTCTGTTCAGCCTCCCGCCCTCTGGAAAGAGATACAGAAGTCTCCGCTCCCGCACTACCAGGCTCACCAACAGCTTCATCCACCAGGCTGTGAGACTGCTGAACTCTCTTCCCTCCCGGCTCCCAGCCAGCAGAATCACCAGATTGGCAGAAGTGTAGGAAGACAGATTGGACTCTACTCTCCCCCCCACGCACACTCTCCAACAAGGAAACACTCTCTGAACCAAGAACTGAAAACATTCCTGACTTGCATTGCAATTGCACACACCTGCTGCTATATATATATTTTTAGTATTTCTTTTAGCACTATTTATATTACTATATTACTATTTATTACCTTATTGTTAGGGCTGTTTTTGTTGTGCATCTGCACCTTATTGTTGTCAATGTCTATGCATGGGACAGTGTGAAACGTAATTTCAATTCCTTTGTATGGCAAGTACATTTGAAGAAATTGACAAATAAAAGTATTCTATTCTATTCTATTCTATTCTATTAATGTATCTGGTTTTGCTTCCCCTTGTCTCGTTAGGCCTGATTTGCCCCAGCTGTGTTTCCCTCCTGTTACCTATTCCCTGATTGCTCCCTCTGTGTATTTAAGCCCTGTGTTTCTGTGTCTGTGTCATGATCTACCCTTATCTTGCTGTGCGTTCTGTCAGTCTTCCGGTGTAAGTTTATTTTGATATATCCAGTTATGTTACATTTGAGTTTAGCATTAAAGCTGTTTTGAGTTCAAGTTTTGCCTCCGATTGTCTGCACCTTGGGTCCTATTCCTGCCTGCACACAGCCGTTCATAACACCTTAATAATCACACTAACATTTCTACCATTGTAGAGCAATAGAAATAACCCCAGACTTTATGGATAAGACATAAAATGATATTACTGCTCTAAAAATGCTCAAGTGAAACAGATATGAAGTACAAAAATGCTCCATATCATCCATGTCCATAATAATACAACACAGGCTCTTCACTGAATTTGCTTTGCTTGGGCTTTGTGATGCATTTTAATACCATACAAAGTCATGTGAAAAAGAAAGTTTCCACTTACTGTAGGCACAGAGGGTAAGTAAGAGCCAGGTGCTGCTAATGAAGTGCACTTCATAACTTGATCATCAGCAAGTGTGAGCACCTCTATAAACACAGAAGTTGTGGCAGTTTTCTGGTGTGAATTCAGGTGCGTGTTAACACTATGCTGCAATTTTCCTTGGAGTGAAAATCGCAAGACATTCACCACACAGGCAGACTGTGCAACGCAGATGCTCGGAGAAACTGCAAAAAACCTAAGAGCTAACTTTAGAACTCAGTTAGGATGTTAAATGTTCCTGACAGAACAATTAGGAAAACATATAGAATAGATTTGATTTGTTCGGAAGTCCTGCCAGCGGAAAGATTCTTCTCTCTAAAAAAAATAAAGATGGCAGCACGACGGCTTGCAAAGTTACAACCTCTGATTGCTGCCCCTACTTGAGCCTGGTTCTACTGGCGGTTTCTTCCTGTTAACAGGGATTTTTCTCCTTCCCACTGTCACTAATTTTTTGCTCACAGGGGGCTCCTGATTGCCCCCAGAGTTTTCTCTGTATTGTTATAGGCTCTTTACATTACAATACAAAGCACCTTGAGGTGACTATTGTTGTGACTTAGACGATGTCCACACGTACACAAGAAGATTTTACGTTTTCGTTGTTTTTTTACATTGTCCACATGTGCAGTTTTTAAAAAATCGAAGTCAAACGCTGTCAAGAACATGCCAAATCCTAACCGTATAGAAATGTTGGCCAATCAGGAGTCTAGAAGCCTGCGAGGGAAAAAGTAAACAGGGTTTTGGGCCCGGACAAAACCTTAAGTACTTCTGAAAAGTTTTTGTGTTTTTATGGGCAGGCAGCTAATTTTGTGTTATTGTTCAAGTGGCTTCATCATTTCAAATGTTAATTACTAAAAACAGTATTTTGGCTGGTGTAGACTCACAATTTAGGAATGAACAAAATGCATACAGCATACATAAATGAAAAAATATATATATTCAAAACCGACGACGATGTTGGCGTCGGGATTTGTTTGTGAGAGCATCTGTGTTGAATGTAGAAGCCACGTCCTAAGTTCACTCTGACACCTCTGTCTTTCTTAATGGAGGGCCGGTAACTGTGTGTGTATATGTGAGCGTGTAAAAACTGCAGATAGCAGGATCAACAGCAACAGTATTTTGTTGAAATTAATCTCATGTAAGCAATAACGTGGCGCGTGACGTCAAAAACAGCGCACACCTTTGACATGACTAAATCTCACTTTTCTGCTAGCAGCAGTAAGTGAAGGAATAAGAAGAGTTACACTGGTTGTGATTTCCAAGCCTGACCACTTCCAAATGTGGTGCGGATGATCACAACTATTACGCACAATGCATGCATTTAAATGTGTTTTTAAATGCAGATAATGTATTCAGATACAGCTTCTATCTTGTAGATGAAGTATCATTGAAACAATGATGGCTTCATGTTTGTGGGGGCCATGACTGCCAAAACAAAGCCTCTAGGTTTTGGGTCACATTGTGAACTATGAAAACTGTCACGAACACAAGTAGACACAGTGAAACCTCTGTGGAGAAAGCATCAGAGTGACTGAAGGAAAGACATTCGGTTTATGTGTGACACACTTCGGTAAGGTGAGCATCAATCAAAGTGAATATTTTTTTTTATCTCCCTCTTAAATCTCACAGCGCATGTCTGGGTTAGAAGACAACAGGTAATCTATTGGTAGGAGGAAGGACTAAGGTGGCAATAGAAGAGTAAGATTTAAAAGTTTTCAAGTAAGTTATGAGTCTCTCTTCTCTGAATGAGCAGGGGATGGAAAAAGTTTTTAAGCCCAATTCTTCTTAATCTACACGTAGACAGGTATCGACTGTTCCCTCAGACTAAAGAAACGTAAACAGCAGAAGAAAACAACCTCCAGATAAACATCAGACAATTCAATAAAAACTATTTCTTCACGATCAAAACATATCATTTATAGTTAACCAGAGACCCACGCCAGTCTCTTAGAAGTTCATAAGTGCTCCTTGTGAAGGAGAAAAAGGAAGGGTCATTGTTTACTGCAGCTGACCAAATCAATGGTGTGATTAATGGAGCTAATTTTACCTGGACACTGTGGATCATTACTTCCTGCTCTCCATCTCCTCCTTCCTCCTGTCTATATGGAAGCCAGTGTGGATAATGTGTTTGCTTCTCTAATGAGAGCCCCGCAGAGACGCAGAGGACAGTGGAGGGTAAAAGCCACGGACGACATGTCCTCTGGGACTGCGGCCCGCCGCACAGAGATGATATCTGCAGCAGTCGCTGAAAGCATCACCACAGCTTGCAGAGTCGTGACCTTCCACCACTGACAATGTGCTGACTCAAATGTTACCCTGCATACCTGTCTTGTAACAATATTTCATTAGTCTGGAATTTTTGCCTCAGAAAAGATTAACATGAACAGAATTAAAATCCCCAACCCCCTCCCCGTGGCAAATGTTGCTGCCCGTTGAGCTTTCCATTCTCGTACGGTATTAAAGCAATTCCTGATTACAGCAGCAAAATGCACAATTGGAAATAATGAACTTGGGTGATCCTATTTGTATTTCCTGAATGAACTGACCACTGTAGCTAACTCACTTGGCAGACACTCGAGTTTGTGGAGTGGCTCTAAAAACACAAAATGCACTGCGGTTAAGATAAGGTCAACATATAGTGCGAGTGCTACGTTTAGTTTTCCTGAGCCCCTGCAAAGCTGACATTTTGGAATTTTTCATCCAACATCAACAGTAAGTAAGAGTTGACCTTAATGCTGAGTTTGACAGGGTCATATGTGCAATGGCCTTCCCTGTGAGCTTCAGCCACGGCCAGCTGCTGCAGTGCAGAATGCAACTGAAAACATGGAAGCTGGTGGGGGCAGTTTCAACAGGATGACTGCAACAATGTCCGAACTTATGACCTGTGAAGGAGAAGAGAAAAAAGTGGCCCACAGAGGCTCACACCACAGTATATATGAGTTAGGTGAGCTCTCTCCATCAACTACTGAAGAGTGCTGTGTCCCTTCATCAGCAGTGTGGAACCTCTTTTGTCTTTATTGCCATGCAAATTGTTTGGGTTTTATTTCATTGTGTTTCGAAGAACTCCATTTATTATGTTAATGACCATGAAAAACTTTACACCAAACAAGCGCTCCCTATAAAAACGACTGACAATGTCTCCTCATGTAGAAAGACTAAACAGAAATCCACAACAGTCGCATGAAGCATTAAAACGTCAAACAGACACTTGTGACGACAATGAAGCACGTGTAAAAAGATGTAGAAGTACTAGAAGACAGGAAGTAAAAGCATGGAAAGCACACAAGTGACTGGACAGGAAGCGCAAAGCAGAAAGACAAGGGTACAAAAAGTCGAAATACTATTTTTGAGAGAAAAGCTGAAATGTGGAGAATACCGTTGTTGTCTCAAGACAGACTGCCGCGGCTGCTGTAGCCTCTACACAATGACTTAGATGAAAAACTGAAACAAATTCATCAGCCGACTTGTGATACAATATACATCCTCTTTCTTGCACAATATAACCATTGATAACCTTAAATCTGTTCATTACAAGCCATTTCAATCTTCCAAGATTGTGTGTTCTTCTGTCTGACCAGATGCAGCTGTCTACACCTTCTTTACTACGTCCTCACACTTAACACCACACTGTGTTTATGTGCTCAAACAAATCATTTCCTTCCTTGTAACTAAAACCAGTTCTGAAGTACAAGTTCACAAACTGTGGCACAGTGGTTGCCTCACAGCAAGAAGGTCTTGCGTTCAATGTCATCATCAGGCTGGGCTCTTTCTGTGTGGAGTTTGCATGTTCTCCCCGTGTTTGCATGTATTCCTCCCAAAGACATGCTGTTAGTTTAACTGGAAACTCTAAAGTGCCCATTCACTCTAAAGTGTGAATAGTCTGTCTCTGTGTGTTAGCCCTGTGACAGACTGGCAACCTGTCCACGGTGTACCCTGCCTCTTGCCCACAGCTGGGATAGGCTCCGACGACCCTGAAAAGAGGGTATAAACTCAGAGGGTATAGCAAAGTCTTGTTTGTCTTGAAACAACAACGTTAATCTCCACGTTTCGAGTTTTTCTCAAAATACAATTTTGACTAATTTCTCATAATGGTAGATTACATATTTTTTTCTTAATTTGGCCCTAATACTCTGTCATATGATGGCACACATAAATAGACAAGATAGAGAAACACTGGGGACATCAGGAAAAATTAAAAAAAACATTATAAATTCAAAGTGAGACCTGAGAATTATGCCCATGAACGCCGACTATAGCGCCTCCTGCAGGTGGTGAGTCTACAAGAGAACAGCTCCATGACGCTTCTTCGAGTTGCTCCCAGCTGGGCCTCGCAGGCTAAAGCCACACGCACACTCGAAGCAATTCACAGCAGTGATGACTACACACCCCACAAAGTCAAGGACATTCAGGAACTTTCAGCAACTACGGCTGAAACAACTGTTGCTGACAACAAGTGATGATAAAGCGATAAAAGTTCATTTCAAATACAGGGGAGTGACGTTAGCAGTTACCAGTGAGAACAGAGGGTTGACATATAACTTAGCAATAAATACGCAAGAGGTTTACCTAGGTAATCTTGGAATATCCACAAGCAACCAGCCATTTCTTCCCATGTGTATTTCCTGATTGACAACTGTTGCTAACTTACTTGGTGGACACTCAACGCCCCAAAAACATTAACTGCAGCGCGGTTAGAAAAGGTGACGGAGAAGAGAAACACTGTAGGCCTGTTCTTATGCTGAAATGCATCTTAGTTGCTGTCTTTATAATTAGCCATAGCAATATTAGTGGAAGGTTTTTGCTTGCAAAGTTAGACAGTAATGGAGACCTCAAAGTAGCAGAGGTTTCATAGCTGAAAGCAGGATCAGGGTTTAATTGATAAGCAGATGGCCTTTAAGTTCTATGCACTGAGTCTATATGACCTTAATCTGCATAGTAAGATAATGTCTGCTGCTCCATTAATACCTAATTGTAGGTTGTGCCATCTTGTGTTTGCAGTACCATTAAACTAAATGCAAACTCCAGTAGGAGGGATCGCAAATGGACCCAACAGGAAGCAAGTGAAAGCACAGCATAGAACTTTTTCTTCACTTAATTTAGGCCTGCTCTGTATTAAACCTACTTTCCTTTTTGTTTCGATCCATCAGCCCCATACCATTGAAGCTACTGATGTGAACACGGCACGTATAAGAGCAATGCGGGAGACAGTCGGGGAAGCGCAAACTCAAAAGCTTTCAGTCATAACATGGTGGGAAGGCTAAACAGAATGTCAGCAATTAGAAAAAAAAATCGAATACTGTTACAACAGTGCTGAAATACTTTCAACAAAGGCCTAATGTGTCTCATTTGAGTGTCTGGAATGTACACTATGCCGTGGGTATGTTTTCATATGCATGTAGGTGTTATTCTAAGCAGATTTCAGTGAGAAGGTACACCATGGAGGAAAAAAATCCCATTTGGAACCAATGATGGAAATGATAGAAATTGAAAACAGATTACGAGCCCGTCTGGTCTGAGCAGTCCGTGCACAGCTAGCCGACACCAAATGGGCACTTCTGTGCAGATGCAGAGCTGAGCGTGCTGCGGCCGAGAGGTGCCGGTGATTGGTTCATTCAATCTCATTCTACATGGTGCTGTGTTTGAAATTCTCCTGTCCTTTCCGAGGTGGTTTATAGCTGCAGAAATATGAAGATGGTCTATTCTGTGGTATGAGGAGAAAGGCTCTATGCCCCCTGAATAGACCTGAGGGAGATTGGAAGATGGTTTTCATCTGTCACACTCCACATGCTGACAGTAACTATTCTATTTCTTTACAAAGAGAAAAGTGAAAATGGCTCCGTTCATCACTCTGAAGGAGTGATGAAGGATCTCTAAATGGATGTGGGAGGAATGGCATGAAAGGCAGGCATATGATCAAACTCCATATGCAGCACTGGAGGGGGTGAAATTGCCAAAAAGGATGCATTATAGATCTCACAGGTATGTCTGATTCATAGTCAAATGCAGATAGATTAAAGTTTTAAAAAAAAAAGTTCCTTGATCATCTTTAAAATTTTCCCAGCGTCAACCTGTAGTGTCACGACTGCGCGAGCGCGACTTTAATACTGCAAGGAATGGTGGCGGGCGAGGACTACGCATGGATGAACACAGGCACCAACAAGACAGGGATGCATGTAAACGTCTGAACAAATGTATTTATTGATCGACAGAGCACTGCGTTGAAAGACGGGCAAGAACAGAGGAAAGAGGAAGAAAGATGTTCAGAGAGACAGGCGCTGGGGGGGGGAGTTCATAAAAGAGCCTACAGGGTTTTTTTTAATGGTTGCTATCACAGGGCCTCCTCAAAGATGATGAAGCGACGGACAGTTTATGGTTTGTTAAGAAATCACCTTTCTTCCTGTGTTTGCCTGTTAAGCTCCCTGTTCCTGTATCAACCTTACAGTCCTTGCAGCAGCAGAATCACCACTTTATATTCGTGATAACATTTGAAACAGCAAGTGCCTGATTTTACACATTGGTAGACCAAAGCAGGCTTCTCATTCCTACTGAGCAACTGATTTATGGCACTTGTGCCTTTAGTTGCTGTCCATGTAGAGTGACTTAGATTAGATAAGGTAATAACAGTAACCCAAATAACAAAGTCAGATCATGCCACAGTCCAAAGAACCAGTAGAGAAAAAGGTCCAAAAAAGCCAGTTCTAAGGCTTTGTAACTCATGAACCACAGTGAGAGCCATTATCCACTAATGGAGAAAACCTGGAACAGTGGCCGACCTGCTAAAATTACTCCAAGAGCACAAGAGGAGGTTACAAAACAACTCAGAATCATCTAAAGACCTCCAGGCCTCACGTGTCTCAGTTAAGGTCAGAATTCAACAATAAGAAAGAGACGGGGCAAAAATGGCATCCATGGGAGAGTCGCAAGAAGAAAACCCCTGCTGACCACAACAAACACAAAGCCTCGTCTCACATTTGCCAAAACACATCTTGATGATCCCGAGACTTTTGGGAAAATACTCTGTGGACTGATGAGATGAAAATTCCCGTTGCTGCTGATCTCAAACTAACACAGCAGTTCACAGAAAGAACAGCACAGCAACAGTCAAACACAGTGGTGATAGTGTGTGGAGTCGGGGCTGCTTTGCTACTTCGGGACCTGGTTGACTCTCTAAGAAGGCTCGGCCATCAGTTCGTGTCCTGAAGCTCAAGTGCACTTGCACACACAAGCAAGTCCAACACTGAATGACTAAACAAACAAACAACAAAATAAAATAATAAAATAATGAGGCGTTGGAAAGATCTAGTCAAATTCCACACTGGAATCCAACTGAGATGCTTTGGCATGACCTTAAACAGGTCATTCATCGTCTTATTTAAGGTGATGCCAAAGCAAAACCCTCAAAACTCTCTAAGAAGGCTGCAAAGAAGAGTGGGTCACAATTCGTCCCCAGTGATGTGACAGACTTGTTGCCGGTTATCGGCAGTTATTGGTTTGGAGTTTGAAGGGCAAGGGAGATTTGGATCACTTTTTTACCCATAATAAATAAAATTCTCATCTGCATTTTGCATTTACTCTGGTTATTGTCTACTTAAAATTTGTTCAAAAGTGTGACAAATATACACAAAACTCAGGAAGAGGCAAATACTTTCACATCACTGTATTTATCTTTTGCTTAAAAAACAGAATTAACACTACATCGTGTCAGGTAGCATCCTTACGGCCAATCATCCACCCACGATCAAGTGTTTTACGTGTGTTTGTGTATGTGTGGCAGTAGAAGTCAAGTTTGTTTGTTTTTGTATGTAATCTATAACCCTAAATATGAATGCCTGTCTCTGGTAGTAACTCCTCATAACCGAGCTAATTATATACGCATGCTAATGATGACAGCTTCCACTAGGCCTGATAAACACTGTTTATACGTTCGCTGTTTCTGTGTTTCTGGTCTCGAAAAGGTTTTCAATAAAGGGCGTCAAATTATCTGGAGTGGCTCCACACACATAAAACTGCAATGCTTGACAAGCCTGTTTGGTACATTTATTTTGGGGGAGGTTCAACAAACGGTGGGTTTTGACAATGAGTGAGCTGAGAGTCGAGGAGGAAGTGGTGGTGCTGACAAGTCTCACAGACACAAATAGAGGAAATGTCATCAAACTCCCATAAAGACCCAACGAGCACGTAACAGAAAACAGGGAGAGTCACACAATGTTTGTTTTTTGCTTTCTCTCAATATAGATGATGCGCTGGCCTTTCTGCTGCAAGACAGTACAAGTAAACAGCCATTGATCTGCGTGTGCATGTGTGCAGTTATGTGTTTTAACCTTTTTCATCCAGTTAAAAGCAACAGCTTGATCCTGACTGACCTTCAAGAAGCTCCGTTCAGCTGCTGCCTGTTCTGCACTAATACTAGGAAATATGGTCCTTAACCTAGAATGAACCATCAAGAGGTGAATTACAAGCACTTGGGTTAAAGCATGAATTCAGTTCCCATTATAATAATCCGACAGCAGGAGGAGAAGCAGTGCTGCCAAAAATGGAACTGTTGAAAAAACGCTGGGTCCAGCGTAGGTCAGTTTAGCACCCGTGTTTCAGCCTGGCAGGAGCAGTGGAGCCTGGTGAGCCCACGGGGTTTCGTCCAGGCTCCAGTTGTGAGACTAAATGCCCTCAAACACATATTCACTCTCTCTTGCATTGTACACCAAGCATGGAGACCAGAGAGGGATCTAGGCACAGATGCAACATGTTTAATGCACACGAAGCACTTTTCTCTGTGTGTAGTGTTGCACATACAGACTTCTTTGAAGCTTTCTGACTGACTGAACAGCTTATATTGCTGCTAGAGGAAAGTACATACACTAAATACACCCCAGGCCATCTGAGGGAGAACACAAACAGGGACGTGGACACACACTCTAAGTCTGTATTTACAGAGACAATGACTAAAAGCCTCCGGAAAAGAAAAACAGCACCGATCTAAACATAGCTGAGCATATAATGCCTTTGTCTAACAGCAGAGGCAATTTCACCATTGCACAGGCCTATGACGAGAACCGATGAAGGGTTTTCCCTAAGAGTGTAATTTCATCAAACACACCCACACTCGGAGTCGTGACCACAGTCAGTAAACTGGCGTGACCTCACCCACTTTGTTGTCAGTAACTATATGTCAAATGTGTCCCAGCGAAGCTAGAATAAACAGTATCGAGGCATACGCGGCTCCTGTTTCACATTCAGTCCGCAATAAATGCCAATGCTGCACCTCTGGGACTGCACATCCAAAGAGCCGATTTTAATCATGCCACAAAATACAGCAGCGCACAATACCAGAGGCCTGCTGAGCCCAGATCAGCACGCACACACATTTCTCTGAGCGTGTTATTTTTTATTTCTTTTTGTATATCTTTCCTGCCGATGGCTAAGTTTAATCTCTGGAGTGTAGAGTGCACCGTGGGCTGAGCCAATACCTGTATTTACTGTATGTCAGCCCTCTGACTGCACCGTGTGGGAGGGCACAGTGAACGCTCCCAGTCATATTTCATGTCAGTTTGATGAGCTCGATATCGCCCTCGCGTCCGCAATCATGCCGCTCTAACCAGCAGCTGATTAGTTTAGCTTAGGATACACACACTGGGGATGGCAACTATGTGCTCCAACGTTAAGAAAACCAAGCACTTTTAGAGCTCGGCAGATAAGTTGTATCTTCCTGTTTAATCCATAAAAAACTTAAGTGTAGAGGAAGTGTAAAACCATAACTGATAATTTCACCCTGTGGCTTGTTACACAAGTCCAAGGGTGTAACACTCTGAAGCAGAGACTGAATTGGACTGTTTAGGAATTACAACCCTTTATATGCATTGTTTACCATTTTGAGAGGCTTAAAAATAATCAGACAAACTAACATTAGTTTAAATATAAGCATTATTCATAATACTTGGATTAAAATCCTCTGCAGGCAATGATGGCCTAAGGTCTAGGACCCATAGTCCTGTGTTTCCATCCTTAGATGTTCTGCCACCTTATGTTGCTTCTTGCATGTGGGTCTGCACTTAATTAATAGTTTTCTATTTAGCAACTGAAAAGCAGCTCGGCGATATGCACCGAAGGTCGTGAGTTTGAGTCGTTTGGTGTGGAGTTTGCATGTTCCCCTCGGTTACTCCGCCTTTCTTCCACAGTCCAAAGACATTAGGTTAGTAGATTACCCATAGTTGGGACTGTGACTGTTCTTTATGTTCTGCAACAAAGTGGCAACCTGTCCTGGGCTGACCCTGCCTCTTGCTCTATGGCAGCTGGGATAGGCTCCAGCCTGGGGCAGGTCGGAGGTTTTGTGGTTTGATTCCTGGCTGCTCCAGTCTGCATACCAAATATCAAAGTGCTTTATGTTGCATAAAGCACTTTGAGTGGTCATGTAGAGTAGAAAAGCACTGTACAAGAACAAGTCCATTTACCATTTTTGTGATCCTGAATTGTAAGACTGACCGATTAAGTGGAAGAAAAGCCTGCTCTGTTGGCCATTGAAGAATTTGTTTTTGTAGCATGCTTTGGACCATTCACCTGCACTGTGACTTGTCCGATCAGTTTTGCAGCATTAGCTGAATCTGAGCAGAGTATAGCCCTTCACTTCATATATCCAGCCTCCTACTTCTATCAGCAGTCTCATCGTTAAACACTAGTAACCTGTTTCCACTGGTAGCCATGCATGCTATAACATGCTCTCTTACCTGAAGACTTTTTAAAATTAATCTTGAACACAAATACCATTTTGCTGCTTGTTTTAAACTCTGTGTATTTAAATTAATGAAGCCTGCCTCTTTGAGTGCTTTGCTGAGTTGGTAAGATGTTGTGAAGTTGCTTTTCCTAACCGTGGAAATAATTCTGTCATCATGCACTTTTAGTTGTCTTCTCTGGCCTTTCAGGCCTTTTGGTGCTGCTGTGTTTGCTAGTGCATCGTTCTTTTTAAGAATAAACCCAAGTGTTGAGTTAGCCTAGGTTTTTCTGCTAGGATTTTGCACTGATATATAATTTTGATGATGGAACAGGACTGCTTGGGAGCCAAGGGTCCCGTTACGTTTGAGGTTGGGAAGATATGAGAAAGGGTATGAATATGACAAACTAAACATTTATCACAAAACTTTTGTATCTACACCTGACTGATTTACAATCCACTGTAGTGGTGTACAGAGGCAAAGTGAATGATCTATGAATGTAATGAAAAACTAACTCATCACATTGCAACAGAAAGCCGTTAATATCTGGTTTAAACAGAGGACGTTCTGTTGTGATGGATATCGAATAAATAAATAAAAATGTCCTCATTAACAGTATGTGTCAAGAATCGATGCTCACTATACCTTTTACTTAATGTTTCAAGCAGGGTGAAAATAAAAATAAAAGCGAATGCATGAGGACAAAAACTATGATTAAATGTACTGAAACTTTCATTAAAGATGGCAATTTACCTTTTTAAAAATCTTTTATCACACATTTATGTTTTGCAGGATAATATAGAGTGTTGAAGGAAAACGCCACACCCATACATCACAAGGCTGTAGTGGAAAATTACTGGACACAAAGGACAGGGCATAGAGTCTGAGGTGTGTGTGGGTACGATGGAGTTTTGTTTCTCTTCACAGGGAGAAGATGCCCGACTGGTGTTAAGATGTAAGATGAACCAGCTACCAGACCAAGTGCCAAATTGGGAAAGCCAAGTTTCCCTACAAACTGCATCTCCTTTCCAACTTTTTAACCAACCATACACACATCTTATTTGTGTGATACAATAAGAAGTTCATTCACTAGTGTGGGCGGGTGTTTGACAGGTCCACAGCGCTGTGTAACTTGAACCTTCAAAACATTTAATTAAACTTTGAAACTGTATATTTTACGTTTGCTCACCAAGAAAACATAAGAAGCTTTCACACTTTAGATTGAGTCTGCAATAATCTTATGATATTTAACCCTATAAAAAAAAAACACTAAAGCTAAAAGGATTTAGATGCCTGAATGAAAATTAACACGGTTTCAAAATGCAGTCTACCTGCTGAGTTTAAAAAAACGAGTAGAAAGTTTGAAGGCGGTTCTTCAATGTATATTGATCAGTTTATTCATTCAATCGGGACATGTTTTTCTCTTGTCCCAAAGTCTTACACAAACAAGTCATCGTGACATGTCCAAGTTGTTTTGACCAGAAAACAGGAAAGAAAGAAAAAAAAACAGTATGTGATCATGAAAACAAACACACATTCAAAGACTACCCGTCATGTCTCCATGACACTACGTGTTTGGTTCAGGCCAATTTGACTTGCCAATCACCCAAATGTACCACTTAAATCTTTTACAGTTTGTTTGTCTCGGATTTAATTGTAGCTGGAGGAAGGCAGGCGGTGGGACCGGGGTACACTTAAAAGATACAAAAGTGAACATAAACAGTATTTTTAAGAGAAAACTTCCTCCTCGGCTCGATGGGAGGGAAGGGGGTCAAAGCCATGTTGAGCAGAACCGATAGGGTCGTACAGTAAATGCTTGCATGCACGTTGACACAGGCACTGATCTTGACTTGCTGTCTCACTTCAGTCTTCAGACAAGAGCATTCTGGGAACTGTGAGCTCTCTCAAACAAGGCAGTCAACAGGATTTTATTATTATCATTATTTTTAATTAAGTCCATTCACAAAAAAGAAATAAAAAAACCCAAACAAACAAAAACAGAGGAATATGGGCCAAGGACAAATCCAGAAACAAGACTCCTGTCAGCCTGTCTTATGGAAATATCAAAACTAACAGTAACAAATACCTTAACACACAAAAATAGTGGCTTTACTCCAGAACCTTCCAACATCTTTTTTTTTAGTATACAATACATTACTTTCAGTACAGGCTGGACCTACTGTATTAATCTGTCCAGAATGGCTCAGCAAGCCAGTGCTGAGGATTCTGAGTAACGTAATAAAATTCATAAAATACCAACCACAAGAAGCAATTAAGCAGCTTCTTTAAAAAAAGGAAGAAGAAACAAAAAGAAATAATAGCGGTATACAAATTAAAATAATAAAAAAAAAAAAGAAAAACACCAAGAACAGCAAAACCAAGCACAAGTAGTATGATGTATAATTAAGGCGAGTTAAAATATTGCAGAATAATTTGGCCCCTGTGTCTCAAACAGACTGCCACAACAGTCAGAGCTCCCCCCAACTCGTAATCGCTGCAAGGATCCAGAGAAGGGAAAGAAGGAACTAAAGAAAGAAAGAAAGAAAAATGTGATCCTCTTTGGAGAGAGATGGATTTTATTTGGTTTTGTTTGGTCTCTTCTTCAGGGATGTCTTAAAGGGAACAGTGAGGACCTCTTTTCTCACATGAATTCCAATAAAAAAAAGAAGAAAAAAAGAAAAAACAAACAAAAAAACAGATGAATGATTGGTTACGTAATAAAGTTGTGTTTATCTGAGACTTATTTTTTTCTTTTTTCTTTTTCTGAGCCCAGTCTGAAGCTGGAGGAGGGGAGGGGCACGCGGATCAGAAAATAGAAAGCTGTTTATCAACAACCTGATATGACACAGTTGACAATGCAGTGCCCTGTGGGAAGAGTTTGTTCCCCTGAAAGTCCTCCGTCTGAAAAGCAGTCGGGCAAAGAAACAAAGAGGACGGGGATAGGAAGTCGAGTTTCTGAGATACAAAGTGATGCTGACCCTCTTGTTGATTTTTTTTTTTCTCATTATTTTTGGACCGGGATCGAAGGTCACATCCGACAAAGATCCCCCTCCACAAACTGTCCCTCTGGGCCCCGTTTGTTAAAAAGGCTGGGGGCTGGAGAAAGTCAGCTTAAAGTCCTGGGAGTCGCCTTTTTTTAAACGCGGGATCACCGTCAGACTTCTCGGCTGGTTCTGCAGGTCTGCACGAAAGTTTCGATCGCCGAAGAGGAGGAGGCGTGGCTTGTTGTTTTTCCCATAAAGCTGTCCAGTGTCCACCGTCCTCCTCTCTGTGAAAAGTGGGGGGCTGTTGTACTGTTTTTCCACAATCCTCTTAACTCCCACCCTAGCTCTGCCCTCTCGTCTCTTAACCCCACCCCCCTCCAAAAAAATTCAAACCCATTCCTGCATGGAGCGTTTGCAGTACAGTATGTGGCGAGGCGTGCCCTTCCTCTTGAACTGCACCACGGTGTAGACCAGCACCAGCAGGCACAGCGCGAGCACGCAGGGGATCACTATGGCGATGGCCTTCACCGTGTTGGCCTCGTTGTCCAGCTCGATCACCACGTCCGAGTTGCCGTCGTCGGCCGGTGGGCGGCCGGGGTCGATGGGCGTCAGCTCGCAGCCCATGAAGTCCTTGAGGATGGAGCGCGGGTAGCCCGGTTCCACTCTGAGGAACTGGTTGCTAAACTTCCAGTACTCCTTCCCCTTGTAGAAGTAGGTGAAACCTGAAGCAAGGACACACGCACACAAAAGTTGTTAAAGAGTGATTTAGCACGTTTTCAGCTAATGCTCAGCTCTGTCAGTACTGTCAAAATGTGCATTAAGCTGTCACCGAAAAGCCATCAAACTGGATATAATGATAACAATTTCATTCAGCTGACGGAAAGGTCACCAGCTAGGGCGAGTGCTAAAACGTGAGGAATACGTCACATTACTAGCTTATAAGCCATTTGCTGTTAGATCCTCATCGATACACGTCAGGCATCATTTTTACTGCTAACATATACTGAAGTAACCGGGCACAACTGTTGCTTTGGAGGAAGCTCTTTCATGTATTTAATAAAGTCACGAACTGTTCAAAGAATTTATTACTAATTGAATCTTTAAAAAAGAAATCACCTTTTATCTTAAAGGAAAAAAATTATTCAAGCGAAGTCAAAATGAAGATAACCAGCCAGTAGTGTGTGTGCTGCTCTGATGCTGAGCCACAGTTTCGGTTTCAGTTCAGTTGTTCTGCTGGGATATCTGTGCCTGTCCCTCAGGACTAATTATACCGGTCATGAAAGAGAAAACACACCCGAGCGGGAGTCAGGCCCCGTAGCTACGCTCACACAAAAGCGCAGCAAATGTCACTGGCAAACAAGGCGCTTTCTAAGCCACGAGAGCGACGGTCGATTTTGTGACGGGACGTGAGGGCGACTGTCCCAGCGTCCCCCAAAGATGCACAGATCCGCTAATGCAGTCGGCCGCCGTGCATTCAGGTGAGAATTTACCCCTCCTCTCCACAACGGCTCCAGCGATGGAAAAAAAAAATCATGAAACACAAAGAAACTATTTTTTTGTTGTTCCATGCCCACAATATGTTCATTTCAAACTTTGCCTCCACCGTCGCTCAAATGCTCACTGGGAAAATGTGCCGTGTAAAACTGGTCCGGACAGCCTGGCTGAATCCTCGAGCTCTCCTCTCCCTCGTTGGCCTCCTTTCACACTTTGTGTTTCCCCATTTGTTATTTATGCGCACTCCTCTCTGAGAAGATGAGGAAAGAAATGTTCTAAGTTTCCAGGCGAGGAAGGCCAGCGCTTTTTAAACAACGTGTCGGTTGGAGATGGTATGAGCGAGGAAATGAAACAGCGTAAGGTGGGATTTTAGATGAAAGAGGGGCCGGCCTGGCCGAGTGGGAGACTTGATCACCTTGTCGGGCAGAGCTCTGTCTTCACAACCTGGCCGCGTATAGTGAGACAGGCCAAACCACACAATGCTCTTTGAATTAGTATTTAGAGCTCAGCTGAGTATTGTGATTAGCTGATGAATTACAGCCACTGTCGGGATGCTCCTCTTTCTGATCTGGCGGCAGGTTCTGTCACACTTTTCTCCTACATTTAACCCAAATTAAGCGAAAAAGGGTTTTTTGTTAGAAATAGAAAGATCCACATGAAGACTAACTATACAGCTCCATAACAAGTAGAACTATTCACTGAGAGACACAGAGGGGGAGAGCAGATGAGAGGTCAGACAGGCTGAGCTTGTGTGGGTTAGAACCAGGTCAACGTCGCCCTGGGCTCCCCGCTCCGAAACGTGCCACCTCATACACACTGTCGTGGGCTACAGTGGCGTGCTCAATTACGCCTGGCGATCTGGGTCAGTGTTATGAGCGGTCCACTTGGCACGCTGTCTCGGCAAACAGCCGGCTCTCTCAATAAACGAAGGCCGACACATTTACGTGCAGAAACATACACAAACAGCCATCATCCGCTTGGATATCAGTCCATCCTTCATGCTCTGATTGATGCCCGCTCCACCTGGCCTCACCGGCAGAAATGCCCAGCCACAGGTCTGGCGGGGGATCTTCGGCACAGATGGCACGAGCTTTCAACACCACCTGCTCTGTTTTTTCCAAACGACTTGCAGCCAAGACCAGACCCCAAACCCACCTGGCACGGTGCATCCAATGGGAAAAGATTATTTTTGTAGCCTTGCCATCTGAGCGGCCTATCGTTGAGCTCCCGGCGAGATTTTAATCCCGCCTACCCAAGCCTGAAGAGAGTCAGTTGGCTTAAAACCGGAATGAGCACCCAGCGGTGGTCTTGTCCTTTCTGCTTTCCATAGTCCGGCTCCGACTGGGTCTTATGGCATTCAGAGCAGGATGGACCGATTACGCAATATTTTCTTGTGAAACAATTCATAAAAAACAGGGACAAAATGTATTTCTGGATGATCTGACCTGCTTTTTGTTTGGAATACGCAAAAAACATTTCCCTCTGTATTGCATGTATGGAAGCGTGCCACACACTGAGACTCAGTTTAATAAGTGGGGCAAATTTCAATCAATGCTACCCTGCCAGTGACCATCTGAAATCAATGCAGCCTGGCAAACGAACTGCAACTTGCTTGCCAAACCAGAGTATTGTGCAGGACAAATCGTACCATTGGCTTTGTCCACGAAGGCCCCCTGTGGCGATTCAGGCACACCTCTCCACACTGTGATAGGCTTAGGATAGCCAAGGTCCATGATTCTCATTTCCTCATTGTAGCGCCAGTACCTAAACAGGAACAAAGGATGAGCCACGGGAAGACAAAGCAGGTACTATAAGGCTAGAGGAACACAGGGCTGAAAATGGAAACAGATGGTATTTTATGTGTATACCTAGTATCTTACTATCACACTGTCAGCTTCCTCTAGTGAGTTAATTCAAATAATACCTATCATAGCAGGTGTGAGAGGCATGGGGAAAATCTAACTCTATCCCACATTTTCCCTGAACCTTTTTCACCCTGATGATGTGGGACAGCAGACAAACAAAGAAAACTAATGAACCGTCCTCTAAGAGGAGTCGCTGACCTGATTTTGTAGCAACATATTACAGATGGTTCTTTAGCACAAGTGTCAAATGAAATCAGGTTGAGAGCGACTCTGTGTCAGATCAGAAACGCTACTTTAAAACATTCTTCCCGTTCTTGTTTAGTTATACTAAATATCCACCAATTTAAGATCATACGCTTCGCTTTTAAGAGACCTTTGCAGGCTAAATTTGCACACGGCTTTCAAGGAAGAAAGTCCAGAACTGATCTAAGACCTCCACTCGTACCCACCTGTCCCCTTTAAAGAAGTAGGTTTTGGCCACATCCTCCCACCACAGGGCGGTGTCGATGCTCTGTGAGGGCATGCCATGGGCAAACTGGGAGATGTCCTTGGGGTATCCGGACTGCAACACCGTGTCCTTAAACACCCAGAACTGCTTTCCTGCATATCGAGAAAGAGAGTGAGAAAACAAATTAGAAGGAGGACGAGTAACCGTGGGGATTACCATACAGGGGGGCAAAAGACCCCAAAACGCACTGAACACACGGCAGGCAATAACCTGTTGCGTTGTATTACTGTATTTGATGCTGATACTGTTGAAAGAGGGAACAGAAATGGTGACAAGCTCCCCTTGCCCTTGCTTAGAGGTGCTCTGGGAACTTTTTGGCGCTGGCAAACTGAGCTGGTAACTGCTCAGCTGTGATAAAAGGAAAAAAGCTGCAAAGCTTGTGGGAAAACTGGCAACCAAACAGTCAAATTAAAACCTTTATTTTTTAAAAGTTTCCTGGATCCATGAAGCCAAGAAAATACTTGGGTTGTGATATTGTTGCTGAAATATTAAAAACCATATATCTTTTTCTGCTTTGTTCCTCGCCTCCATTTTTTCCTCTCTACAGCCTCCTTCCTGTGGAGTAATTAGGTTAAACAGCACATTTCTGACACCGCGTGACCCCAGGAAGTGCATTTCTTCATCAATGGTGGAGGCGTAGGGTGGGTCAAGAGGAAATGTGTGTTGGGGTGTGTGGGGGGAGGTACGTGGCAGAAAAGAAAAAGGGAAAGAAGGAGTAGGAATGACAAAGGCAGAGCAGATGGCGTTTTTATTATTCCCTTTTTATGATTAAATCAAATGAAACGGAGCCTGAGGCTATGAATGTTTGCTGTTTTATGAGCGGGAAAAGAGCAATCATCGGTTTAATATCTGCAAAATACTTACAGTATTTCTTTCAATAATCGCGGCGCTGACAAAAATAAATCAGGGTTTGGAGGAAAACATAAAAAAGGGCTGACAAGGAGGAGTGTGTGACATGTGCAGATGTCAGACACACACACAGTACGCTTCAGTCGCCTCTGAAACTCTGTAACATTCAAGACATTGAATATAAGTAAATTGAAGTTTTTTAAAGCTTGTTTTTAAGACAAAAACAGAGAATCAAAGATTCAAACCGTGTTTGCAGAATCCGATTAACTGGCTGTGTTTAAAGAGCTGGATCCTCGCGTCTCCCTGGTGTCTAACTAAACACCAATCAGCCTGAAACACTACATGGAATTTCTGCAGGGTCAGCTTTACAGATGACCACACAACTTCTTTCTTTCTTTTTTTTAACAAATGCAGGAAATGGATGTCAAATAAGGGAGGCAAAATCCCAGCAATATCTGGCCTCATTCATTTTCTTCACAAATTCCCCATGTCTGACATTTCACCCTAAAGTATTTAAACAATACGGATACCTTAGAGATGGAAAGGTGGAAGGAACAGTAGGACAGGGTGTTGGCTGAATGTTAAATGGGAAGGCGAGACCTGCAACGGCCTCTTTTTTTCTCAAAAGGAAATTCCTGTCATTTCAAGTCATTCTCTCTCAGCGCTCCGCTCACCGTGGGTCACGCTTCCTCCCGGCCTTGATACGCCACGCTAACACGCCACACCCTGAGGTTAATAGTGACCCGTCCCCAGAAAGAATGAGTTCAAATTGATTCATAAAAAAACTCCCAAACTTTCCCTTCTCTCACTCTTTTTTCCCCCCAATCCCACATAGAATGGGATTCTCCGTTCTCGCTTTCTTTTTTAAATTGGAGTCGACTTGCATCGGCCTCCACATAAAAGTCGAGCTTCATCTTCAGAGCTGTGAGGGCTGCTTTGATGTAGTGGTGGCTCTGGCATCTGCTGCACTGCAGCGACTAATCCCCCCCCGCCTGCCCTCAACAGTGTATGAAAAGTGTTATATAGGATGAAGATTTGTTCCAAAAAGGAGACGCCTCCTCTTTACACAGGCCACACACAAAAACGGGAAAACCAGGAACCACACATGCGCCTGTGAGTACTTAACTTATTATGCATACGCACGCCCAGTGTGACCCCGTGGCTTTAATGTCTGCTTGAAATCATCGCGTTCAGATCTGGAAATGTATTCTTCGACACGGCGTTTAAGCAAAAATCATCGCAGGCTTTTCCACGTACAACAAACAGCCTATGGAGATTCTAAGTTTGTCAGATATTCTCCCATAAAACTAAAAACTGCTACAACTGCGCCGATGGAGCACGAACCGTGCTGACTGCTACTACTGAACATAAACCAAACATAACCCCCATTTCTCACAAAAAACAGAAGTGTAAACTGACTGCTATTTTGCATGATACCTCCATCTGTAACCCTGTGTTATAAGGTAGGGAACAGTAAATGTACTAAAAGGTTACACTGTGTTAGAAGAGTTCCTGCTCAGGACCCGAGCATTCACCCTTTCAGAGCCAAAATGCCAGGGTATTAATGTTTTGGCTAAAATTAGATGCTCTGTCCTAAATGTTTTATTTCGTCTGGGGCAATGAGCATTCATACCTAAATTCATTATACCGCCCCCTCTTCTCTACTTAATGTTTCAGATTAGAATCTGCTGCTGAAAATATCTTTGTTTGAGACATTTTATCCTGCATTTAGCTATCGAGTACATACAAAAACCTCTTCATGGGGCAACAGTTTTACAAAGAACAGCCAAAAACAGTAAAAATGTTAATAAAAACTTTATATAATTCATGGAGTTAACATTAGCTGCAACACTTGGTAGCTAGCTCTGATGCAGAAGTGACAAGCTAACAGTAAGTGGCTAACAGTAAGTGGCTAACAGTAAGTGGCTAATAGAAAACATACGTTACTGTAGAGTATTATATAAAAAAAACACTTTTTCTACTTTTGTTTTGCTTTATTAAACTTCTGTTAAGTTTTGAGTGTTTTTGCAGCATGTTTATATTTGCCGGTGTTTTCTTAAATTGCAGAGCATTTGACCTCTCATGGCCACCGTGAATATCTGCACTGACACAATATACCACACAGGAAGAGAGCCAGACATAAGCAGGATACCAAATACCTGTGGCTGTGTATAACTGTAACCAGCACCATGACCTCAAACTTGAAATAAGACCCTACAAGAATACGGAGAAAACCTCTGAGCAAGCATTTGGAAACAGTGGGAGGAAAAAACTCCCTTTTAACAGGAAGAAACAAGAACAAAGCAGAACCAGGCAAAACTGGTTGGGAGTGAATTCAATGACATTTTTAATTTAAAATTCAATGTACACGCCAATACTGGTCCAGCCTACAGCTCGAGTTCAATGTGAGAGTTTTGATCATCTCTAAGTGATTAAAATTGGACGTGATGAGCGAGTGGTGAGTGTCACTGATCTTTTATGACTCTGGAGGGGACCATAGGGTTGCCAAATGAAAATCAGGTTATATTTAGAAAGACTTGAAACTATCAATCAAAGTCATAATTTTCCCATAGATTTCTACAAACCTTTATTCTTTCTGCAACGATAAAAGTTGCCCCCTGCTGGTCATTAGAAAAAATGCAAGTTTAACCTACCACATTAGCCGAGCCTGCGTATTGTTCTGCTCTTAATCTGAAATAAAACAATATAAGCCATGTCTGCATAATTTAGATGTAGGGAGTAGCTTTGTCTGTCCTCTGACACAAAAGCCTCAATCAAGCTCTGATTGGATCCTGCCTCCCAGGAGGAAGATACATACCCCTATATGTGTGCTGTGCATATGCAGGGCGCCTCCGAGTAAAGCTGCAAAAGCCCATGCTAATCTGATTAATTTAATTTCAATTCACAACACAGCTTCTTATTAATCAACATTTCTCCATGTAAAACACTCTTCTTCTAAATCTGCCTGCATGGTGTTGCCAAACTGTGAATGGTAATTCTGTAAGGGCATATAGCCTGATTAGCAATCCACACAGCAGGCCCGGTTCGACTGATGCGTTTAAAATTCATGCTGAACTTCTTGCGTCTCTGAAGAATTCAGCGAGGGAAACAACTAATACACTGACATTGGCGTAGGAACGAAGAGCACACTCTTAATGTATACTGTGTCTGTTTCCAGACCTGCCCAAAAAGCACTAAGCTAATCAGTGTCTCAGCCATGACAGCCAAAGCAGACTCCAACGTCCCCATCTGTGGATGTATTTTAAGAGAATTCATCAGACGAGAGCTGTTCAGAGTATATTCAAAACGCCTGGTTAGACGAGGAGTTAACGTGCCGCCTTCTGCTTTCTGACCGACTTTCTTCCTAATTTTTCTTCCAAATGGTGACAGTCAGAACAAGGCCTTCTGGGAAATCAGCTGCATGTGTTCAAATGAAAAAAGGCATTCTGTTAGTATGAATTTTCTAACTCCACCGCTGCCCAGTAAAGAGCAGGGTGGAGGAGAAGGCAGCGAAATCAAACTTGCAGAGCTCGTGGCACACCCGGGACCAGCAGTCTGCATTTCCAGGAATTGTTTGGTGTTGGAAATAGAAACGAGTTTGAGAGAAGATTTGTAGTTTTTTTTTTTATCATCCCAGCAGAGTTTCGTTGTTACCTACGTCTCCTTTCATCAACACCCTTCCTTCCCCGCCTTTCCCTGCCTCCCGTCCTCTCTGTGTGTATGCAAATACGAGGGCCGTGTTTGTTTGCTGCTTCTTTTAAGTGGCTTTGCAGCTTCAGACATAATTAGTCGTAAAGCTGTGTTTTGGGGGCTCAGTCTAGATTTGAATGTGAAGACAAATCTTTCAGCAAAGCAAAAAAAAAAGAAAGAAGAACAATTAAAATCACGTCTCATCAAGCGGCGAGGCTCTCCTTGCACATGCTGTTCCAGTGATTTCCTAGACCTGTGCATACAGATTGTGTTTAACTGCAGTGGACGATTTTATATGAAAATATATCACTGGAGCAGAAAAATGCAACACATGCATTATTAAAAGGCAAAACTGTTTGTGGTAAACTTTCCTACCAAAGCAAAACAACTGCTTTAATCCTCCCCAGACTTGCACTAAACTCTGCAGTGCTCAGAGGGAGCATGATAGCATAAAAAAATCCCTCTATTTTCAACATACACACATGGAAATTGAATATAGGAGGAATGAGCGTCCAGCTTATACAAGACGATGACTTGTAGGGATAACAGAGCAGACATGGAGCTACTGCAAGCCGGGACTGCACGGAGGCAACTGGGCTACAGCACTGCAGGATCAGATAAAAAGCTTTATGATGCTTTGCCTGTAATGAAAAACAGCTTTACTAAACAGTGATGGTGGTGGAGTGTAAAGGACTCACCTTTGAAGAAGACAAACTTGCCCTCGCTGTTCTCATAGACTGCGTCTATCTTGGGCGGCAGGCCTCTCCAGAACATTCGGATGGGCATGGGGTATCCCTGCATTACAGAGTTATCTTTCACCCGCCAAAACCAGTGGTCCTGAAAGGGAACAGAGGACTATGTTAGGAATAAATGAGAACCTTTAAAGGTCTGACACACAGATTGTCAGAGGTAGAATATACCCTTAGAAGTTGAAAGCATGATGTCTGCCGTCATCCTATAAAGGCCTTTTTGGCAAAAAACCCCAACAAAAAACCCAACAAAAAGCCCGCTTAGCGAAGATTTAGCTTTCCTCTTTCAGTGCAGCAGCAATCACAGGAAGAATCCAGTGTGTTCTAGAGAATAAGACGCACGCATGTGTGAAAAACATCATCAGAAGATCAAGTAGGAAAAAATGCACATGAATGTTTCTAAGATCCCAAACAACACGCTGCCCTGATCTAAGAACAGAAACAAACTACAGCTATAAGGAATTTCTGCATATAGTGACACAGCTGGCAGTGAATCTATCTGATACGCTGAATTCAGGCCAGCGCCTTGCTTTGCTGCTCATGCAACAAAGCCTGCTGGTGACAGCCGTGATGCTTTTAAGACACACATGTGCTTTCTCAGGTTGTCTGGAAAGCCTCGGCGACTGTCGCTACACATGCAGAGCCTGAAGAACATGCTGGGAAAACCATCAAGTAACAGGGGCAAAAGTGATAGTCAGGAGCTTTATGAGGACCCAAGGGGCTGACTTCTTTTTTTTTTGGGGCGGGGGGGACAAGTGGAAGGTGTGTCTTTTTGATGTTGGATGAAACTTGATGACAGAGGGAGCCGGGGAGAGACACAGCTGCAAAAGCCATTAGGACTCAGAAAGATGTCCCACCCTTTGGCAATGAATGGCCAATTGCACCTCCTTAACACGCTGGGCGCTCGGGCCAAAAAAGCCCGACCTCGTAGGGAGGGATGCAGGGGAGACAGCACATCATCGCACCCTGCCTCATTCACAGCGAAAGCTAAATAAACAGCCAATTTATCAAAGACTCTCTGCACAGCTCTCTTTCTCTCTCTTTGTCTAATCCAATTGTTTCTCTGGGACTCTGCACTCTCCCTGGACTCGTCCTCCTCTTTCTTTTCATTTTCCCCTTGTCTCTCATTCCAGTTCCTCTGCTTTTTCCTCTCCTCTCCCACTCTCGCTCCACACCTACTGCCTCCATAGATTTCAGTTGTTCAGCATTTTCTTCTGTACGCGGCCCGGCCGAGTAATTGAAAACAGATCAAAACTGTGAAATCCGAGCCATTTGAGTCCTTTTGACTTTATAAAAAGGGAAAATGTTCTTTCTCCCGCCTGCCCCAACTTCCCACTCCCACTCTGAAAACAAAGCTCGGGCGACTTGTAGAAAATTTCAGCAGGCGCTTCTCAATTACAGGAACGTTCAGAATAATCAGAGCGAGTTCAGTCTTAGCGAAAGATGGAAATATCACACCGCTCTCCGCTTTGAGAAAAAGGGCGGTACGGAGTTTATCACGTATACAGTCTCGTGGCACATGACGATGCATTCAGAGCGATGAGGCTGAATTCAAATCTGGTTTCTACAGGAATATAAATTCTGCCCTCCTGGATAAATAAAAAAAATCTGGTTCTACCGATGAGTTTTTGTGCTGAGGAAAGTTTGCGAAGCGGATCCCAAACTGCCTCGCCGACAGCTGAACCGAGTGTTTTGTTGGCAAAATCAATACTGCACAACACACTGGTGTACTGCATGAAGTACCTGACCTGCTGAGCTGACAAATCAACAAAACACACACACACACACACACACACACACGATGGAGAGCACTTTGCACTTCATTAATTCTGAAATGAACAGGTATCTGTTTAGCGCATTAATTCATGAGGATTCTGCCGCAAGATGACTGGCAAATAATCATTACACAGAGACACCAATCAGCAATCCCGACTAAAACCGTGTGCCTAATTAATGCTCGGATCCTCCTCGTTCCACCTTAACAGCTCTGAACCACCGCAGCATTGACACCTGACCTGTGGGAATATCTTTTGGTGTCTGCTACTAGTAGGGGTGGGGAAGATTATTGATGACTGATAGATTCAACAAACAAAACAGCCTCAAGTATCACTTGAGATTTAAAGTGGCGCAAAATACTAAAATGAGGCGCAAATCAGCCATAACATTACACTGAATGACTACAAAGAGGCGAAACAACAACAGAGTGAAGCCAAATGTGCCCAGACAGCCAAAAAAACTCGAAATGACTACAAAGAGATGCAAAAAAATCATAAAAGTGACACCAAAAAATGAGAAAGAAATGCAAAAGAACAAAAAAATGCAATAACATGTACAGAAATCCAAGACAATTGCATATGTAGGCAAAATGATTAGTAAAGCGTGCAAGTGAACAAAGTTACACAAAAAGATGCAAAACAGCCATAAAATGACAACCAAGTGACACAAAATGACCACAAAGAGAAAACAACAACAACAACAACAACAGCAAAGTGGCGTCAGACGTGTACAGAGATCCAGAAAATCATAAAAAGACCAGCTGTCATGGTCCTGGGCCATGTGGGCCCAGTATTCTTAGTTTTCATGTATTTTTGTATGTTGTTCCTTATTTAGGCCATGTTTTCTGAGTTGCCCTGTTGTGTTGTTCCCTAAGTGTTTTCCCTTCATGGCTCTCTCCCCCCTGTGTGCCCTCTGTGTATTTATGAGCCCTCGTCTCCCTTTGTGCTTTATTCTATGTTTTCCCCAGCCCGTTATGTCTGCGTTCTCCCCGTGCTCTCTCTCCTCCTGTTTGAACCTCTGTGTACGTCCTGCTTTACTTTGCCCATCTCCCATCAGTGTTACGTTCACTCCTGCCGTGTCTTGTTATGATTATCAGTGTCACCTGTGTTCCCCGTGTGCATCCACTTCCCCTGATCATCCCTCATGTGTATTTAGTCTCTGTGTTTCATGTAGTCTGTGTCGCGTCGTCTGTGTTATTTCCCCTACCCCTTGTCGTAGTATCCCAGCCATAGTTTGCATTTTGCTGTCTAAATCTCATTAGAGTCATAGTTTCCCAGTCTATGTTCAGGTTTTCCCTCAGTTACTTTGTTGTTCTTTTCTATGAGTTTTTCAGCCATAATAAAAGGCTCGTTTTTGTTGGAATCCACTCCTGCATCCTCGTTTGTGTTCGCACCTGGGTCCACCACACACCTTTCCGCACGGTCTGCCTCCGCAGACCTTGACAACCAGCGATGCAAACGACCATAAAATCACAACATAAAATGGTAACCAAGTGACACGAGACGATTAGAAAGCGAGGGGCAAAAAAACGATTACAGAGATTCAAAACAACTCAGCATCACTAATCTTTGTGAGCCGAGCTGAAACACACTGGTGTGAATTACACTACGCGTTCACACGCCGACCCTTCACAGCGGCATGCTGGGTACATGACTCAATCAGACTCTTAGAAAGTTCGAGGCTGATGACTTACAGACTTTGCCCCGACGTAAAGCGCCAACACAGGAATGAAAAACAAGAACACGGCACATTTAAGAAGTGACTCAAATCGTTGAACACTGCATAAATACTTATCAATCAATGAAAATGAAAAGAACCGGCGTGAAATCTTTCTGCAAAGGACAAAAGAGCAAGTAGACCGCCCTGTTATTAGCAAAGAACAACAAGTGGAGACAATGAAGCTATTCCGAGAGATCAACGCTTTTTTGAATTTGTTGTGTAAAAATGAGGTTAAACCTAAAAACCTCGACACCCACGTCAGCCCCGGGTAAGCATCTGCTGCCGCCTTTTGTGTTTATGTGCTGAGAGAAGAGGTGAGAATATGACAGGCAGTGATATCTGGATGACAGCCGCGTTGACCTCTCACTTGTCTAACATGACGCACGCACTCGGCTTGAGTCGTCAGCAGAGCACGGGTGCAAATATTTCAGACGGATGAGGAACTGAACTCTAGAAGATTTTTCTTAAATACATGTGCGCTGATGCATTTTGTACGCCTTCTACATGGAAATGGAAATGGGGAGGTTTCCATCTCGCTGCAGGGCAACCTGCTAGTGACAAATAAAAGCTGTTTCATTCATTCATTTCATACATGTGCTCAAGGCCAAGAAGCAAGACTGCAGGGACGTAACTGTAACTGCTGTAAATAATGAAGCGCGACCTTCATCAGCGCAACAAAACACGGCAGCTTTCACTTCTCAACCTGCAGCTCTTTCTTTCCGTTAGATTTTAATTCTAATACGCCAGCTTTACAGTTCATCTTTGTGGGGACATTTTCCAATCCAATAAATGTCAGCGTGGCGCTCTGTGCACGATGTAAGCCTCCATCCCCAAAGTCAAGAGTGCAGAACGGTGTTTAGCAGCTCCGGCATCAAACTGCCAAAATGACTGGCTGTGTTATCAGTTTCTGCAATTTTATACTCTGAAATAAACTTCAGTCGTATTTTTTAGAGAACAAAAAGTGATTTCATGGGAAACAACAATTGCAACTGTTTATTTTAACTAGGTGTGTTTATGTTTCGGGAAAAACTATGTCATCATGGGGAAATTTGCCGCTGCTAAAAAGGCTAAAAAGCAGGGGTGTCAAACATAAGGCCCAGGGACTAGAATTGGCTGAGCAATGGCTATAATGGAAAATACGATGGATGGCATAAATTTGTACCTGTATTTGCTACACCAAAGATAGAATAGATAAACCACAGAATGACTTTCTGCTTAGTGAGCAGAACTTTTTCTATAATTTTATGCAAAAAAGCTGAGATGTGCTGTTAAAATTACACTTCTTCATCTTATATTAAGATATCACAGGGATTAAATTAGTAGTTAAATGTCTGTAGGTTGACAGAAAGTCAAGTTTCACTCCTCTTGTCCAACCTGAGATCAAAGTGGGCTGTACGTGGCCCCTTGATATAAAATAAGTTTGACATTCCTGCTCTGAAGCACTTAGGTACCAATCTCACAGGAGGACATTAAACATATGGTAAGAGAAAAGGATCAGAGAGTTAGCTTAGCTTAACATAAAGATTAGAAAATGGGCAAGCGGCCGGCACATTTCAAACTGGAATGTGGGTACAGATTAAAACAAATGATAACACATAACACATTATTAAGTGAAATTCAGAGGTGCTGGTAGGGGGTTTGTTACCTTTGAGCATGCCCAAGCTGGCTGCTTCCCCCCTGCTTCTCATCTTTCTGCTCAGTTAAACTAAGCTAAGCTAATCACCCAGAGGCTTTAGATTAAAATTAGACACGAGAGTGGTGTTCAGCTTTTCATCTCTCTTTCTCTTTGAATTCTCAGGACACCTGAAAAAGAAGTCTTACAATTGTCCAAAAATCCACTCCAGACGCACGCTATTTTTGGACTCTCTCTCTCTCTTGCTTTTCATTCCACTGCTCAAAAAGATATTAAGAAGACACGACAGCTTACTGCCCATTTGGCAACTGCTTTCTCATTAATGGATGTCATAGTCAAGGAGCGTGGCTCCGGCATCGGCAATCCTGAACAGCGAGGCGCCCCGCGGCAGAATCCCCTGCTCTATATCTGTCCACACGAAGGAAGGAAGTGTCCCTCAGTGAGTGGGCGAGAGGGGTGGTAGTTTCCATTTATTATATGTCTATATAACGGGCAACGCACCAATAATGGAAGCTAGAGTAGATGAAAGCATTAGTGTGTCGAGTGTTGGGTGGAAGCTTATATATAGACCTGTAGGGGAAAAAACGTATACCTGCATGTGGGCACAACAAAAGGCTCTAATCCTGTCCGTGTAATGCAGCTACAAGTGTCCGAACATAATGAGTCACTGTTAAACGACAGCAGAGACATAGTGGGTGAAATGAATTTGGAGATTTAAACTATCACCTAACAAGAGCTACAACAATTTCTATAGCACCGCTTTCACAGAGAGGTTTTACTGAACAGTGAGCTTTAATAAAAAAAAATTAGCTTTAGGGATAAAAACTACTTTGGGAAAAAAAGAAACCTTATAGCACAAAGAAAAGCATGAGCACAGTAATTTCCCTTTTTGTAATCCTTGCATCCTTGTTTTGAATTCTTGCTCCATAAAGGCAATACTGCAGCTATAAGAAAAGCATGTTGTAGGGAATGTTTAGTTAAAATCCTCAAATCCCTGTTTGGATTTTCTGCCTCTAAAAACTGACAAGACAGCAGTGAGCCATAAACCCAAATCCAAACTTTAATTATGATGTCTGAGACTCCATCCATATTTTACTACAATCCAAGCCTGATGGGAATTGAATGAACTCCTGGAAACTTTTTTTTGGTCTGCTTGTTGTCAGACAGCATAAGCGTCACACGCGGGCACGTTTGCGGTACAGCGGGAAAAAACTGGTTGCAATTAAAGCCCGAGAAAGCACTCTTCACCAGTGTACGCATGCATATACATGAATGTGTGTGCTGCTTCCAGCTCCGGTGGGAGAGCATATGGCCTGCGGGTTCACAGAAAGTTGAACCTGAAGTGGCTGCGACCATAAAACAACAGTAACTTTGTAGCTTTACGGGGCATTTACCGTTGACACTGGATCTGTGAAGTCATCGGTGAACCCCGGGTGACCCCGTGTCACCTCACTAGGAAAGAAAAATGAGCCACCGTAAAAAAACCACCTTTAACAAGCATGACTCCCGGCCTGGCTGTGTAGATTAATGTTAACCCGTATAAATCAGACATCTTTCAGCACTGCTTGAAAGACTAGTCTATCCCAGCATTCTTTATAACAAGGACTTCTGCGTCATAAAGAGCCACAATCAGGGCGTCTCAGCCCTGAATGTTACTCATCGATCCTGAATCTGTAACGTTACGTGAAAGTGGAACATTTTTCCCAGCGAGTCTTTGATAATCTGCTCTCCGTTTTAAATTCACAGGTGGAACATGTGAATATTTTCTAAAAACAGAAACCTCTGTCTCTGCACGGCAACGTTGTCGCTCTTGATTCACTGTTTTCTGCTGCTGTTTTAGTGCCACTCGTTAAGAATACCTGTTCTGTGAGCATCTGAAGGTCTAGAACAGCAAAAATATTTGATGAGTATCCGACAGCAATCATCCAAATATCCTGGTTTGATAAGAGATGTTCCGTATACAAACCTGTAGCCTCCTATATGTTTTAAAACAGAATACTTGCGATATCCAAAGTTTCGACATACATCCTCATCAGAGTTCTGCCCTGAATGATCATTTTAAATACAACAATACTTTTTCCTGCAGCCTATTTTTCCTTTTGCAGAGCAGCGGGTCCATGTGAAAAGAAATCCAAGCTCTGAATTGCTCTAACAATGAGCTGCAAAAGCCTACTATGATGCATATCAACAATGAAATTGCACTGAAAACCCCACTGCTCCCAGTGAATTTCACCAGATCACCTTCACTTTAAAGCTCCCTACTTTACATTGCTGGACCACCTGTCAGGGGCGGCGGGACCGCTGAGATCTCTGCTATAATGACTTGGCATCGACTGGCCTTTGGTTTTCCAAAACAATCAAGCTGGGATGGTGAATACAACCCAGTTATGTGGGGCCAAATGGACCCGCAGAGCAAAGTAACCAAGCAAGGAATCAATCGAACAATCAAGTAAAGAACAAATCAGCCTTGTGAAGTTAAAAACCCCCTGAAAACTCAGCGAGCCATCGCTGCAGCCAGTCTGTAAACTCGTGCGTGTACATTGGCTGGTTCTGAAGGGAATTTATCAGAGTCCGGAGTAATCCAAACATCTCTAATTATGATTCCAGATAAACTGTTTTACAGTTGGGCAGCTTCATCTACCAGGAGGAAAGAGGCGTTAACACGAGACGTCAGTCTGCTCGCAGAAAGTTGGCAAAATACTCACTGAGAATCAAGAAATATTAGGACCACCTGCTCCTCCAGAAAAGCACACTTGGAGATGGAATCCAAGTCAAACCCGTGCTCCCTTATTCATTTCACTTCACTAAACACACTTGATTCACGGGCTGAGACGCAGATTACTCTAAGGGGAGAACAAATCATCATGACTCTGATATTGCTGGTGGTCTTAACGATGTGAACACAGTGGATTTACAGCTACGCTTACATGTGTTCTGCAAATCTTTCCCCTTCGCTCCCCGGGATGTTTAGGAAAATGTGAGGCGGTGCCAGCGAAACGCTGAAAGCCAACAAAATAATGGAAGCACCATGCCAATTTAACATAAGTGGATGCCCACTTAAGCCGAGCAATTACAGGTTCCCCTGCTTATTTAGCACACTATCATTAACTAAGACAAATTGCAAACATGATGTCTTTTGCATACGGGTTGTTTTTCAAGCACTGTGCACATAAGCTATCATACATCACAGCTTTACGTTACAGAGTTTGTGAATTATGAAACAATTGATAATACAGTGCTTAATAGAAAAGTGACGGGACTAAGCCAAATGATGCGTAACAAAACAAGGCTGCAGTGTACAGATGAGCAGCAAGTGCGACACAAAAGAAACAGCTGAAATATGACTTCATCAAAATGCTCCTTATCGTTTTAATATCTGTTTGCTAAAATGGGCTCTCTCCCCACAAACCATCACATCTCTGCAGGTCCATTGCATCCTGGAGAACTATTGGAACATACAATAATAAAAATGATTCTTTTATTTTGAAAGTGTAAATATAAGTAAATAAATCCTAGCAATACACAAAAATGAAATCAATACAAAAAATTACTGAGCAAAGGGTTTAGGCTAAAACTTTAGCTTATTACACTTACAGCCTTTTATAACAGGTATTCATTTATAAATAACTGGACATTATTAACTTCAGCTTATTGTTATTATTATCTATATAACTAGGAAGCTCATTCTCCTTCTCCTGACGATACTTTAAAGATATAACACATTTTGGGATCACCTTAGCAGAAGGCATCGACAATATCATTTCCTAAATGTTGCCAGCATAAACAAAGGCAGTAAAATTTTAGCCTCATTTAAAGATAAAAGCCATTTTTACAAAAGTTTGACCTTATTTGACCTTGAAGAAGAGGTCAGAGGTCCAAGGTGACATGGCATTTAGAATCAGCATAGATCATCACCTGTATGTTGTCAATGCAAACAATGGCAGGTTTCAATAGTTCCAAATAGCATTATTATCACTTTGACCTTCAGATTAATCTATTGGCTTTAAAGGAGATGTCAGAGGTCAAATGTGACATGCTATTTTAAATCTGTCAACAGTACTTACTATATGCTGACAATATACACCACACTAAGAATCGTACTTTCTAAGTTACGAGCCTTTTTGTCAGTTTTCCACCAATAAATCGTGAGGATGAGCTTGAAGATGTCGGTGGATGGAAGCCAAATTTTAGCATGACCCCCTCTACACCCCTACAAAGTTCTAGCAGAATTCATTCACAATGTTCGGAGCTATCGTGTGTCCTCATCACAACTGCCAAGGACGTTTACCCCTTTTACAGAAATACATCTTTCCAATATTTACACTGACCCCTGCCTTTTAAACATACTAGTGTCTAATTTTAAAGAGCCTCTAGAAGAAGATTCTTTTGTGCTTTACACATCTTCAGCACAGTGCTGAGATCAACAATATCCTACAATTGTAAGGTGTGAGTTATATGAAATGGTTGGCTCATAACAATAAAATCATGACATCCCTTGTTTTAGGTCCTCACAGTAAAGCAGCGGAGCACATACACAGCATCCTTCCACCAAGGCTGAAAATTCACTCAACACCGAGCATCAATAGAGTCTCTTGATCCAGAAGAATCCAGGTTTGTGTCTGAAACCTTCTTGTGAATATAAGGATGATTTCTCACCTCACTGTTTTTTTCCCATTTTAATTGATATTTAATTGTAATAAATAAATATAGTCTGTGGGTCAAGCCCCACCTCTGCAAAACTGTTGTTTCTGAATAATAATTTTTCAATAATCCTGAATCCTGCAAACAAACTAAACCAATCACATAACCTCTTTGGCAAAGGTAAATATATAGGTAGCCATAAATTAAAAAAAAAACAACGAAATATTCATGTAGACTGTGTTGGATTGTAGTGTTATTTTATGCCATGTTATACCCCGAATTAAAGATTGTGAATTATTATGTAGATTAGTTTGCATTATTCTCCTGAATTAGAAGAAGCTGATAACTATTGCATTAGCTAAACTGATTTGCATTACATTAGACTGCTGACTTGTTGTGAATGAATGACATTGCTTTATGATGCATTATACTGCTGAGTTATAAGAAATACTGTGCACAGAGAGTTATTGTCTTATTTGTCTGATTAGAAGAGAACAGAATATGCTGGAGTTTTCTGCCCCATCTCAGCAGGAGCAGATAAGCAGGGAGCCAAGGTCGTAGCTTAGGCGCTGTGTGAGAGAAAGCATGTAAATGTTTAGGCTTTTTATGATAAGGTGGAGGCACCAGAGGCTATAAAAGTTTGAGCAATGCTCCACCATTTTGAGATTTTGAGGCTGTCTGCATCAGTGTCCATCTCCCACGCGTGTGTTCATTAAAATCATCGTTTGACTCAACCCGACCGGACCAGTGTTGTTATTGTGGTTTTTTCTCTTGTTTCCATCCCCAATTTTGAACCTTAACAACTGAGAAAAAACAATGCTTGGATATATAAACAGATTAGATATAAACAATATCAAAGTCATGCTTGAGAAGACCAATGTGATAAATTAAGACCAGGAAACTTCTGCAGCAGTGAACCACATTTTAATTTCAGACGCTGGGATCACTGGGACAGATATTTAGAGCCTTTCTCCTTCACTTCCTAAAGTCATAAAACATTTGGCTGATTGCTGAACATCTTTTTTTATCTCAGCACTACCTCTGAGCTCTGTAGACATCCCATGATCCTCATCACTCCATCAGGACAGGCTGTTGCCCTGGGAGTAATGAAGGCTGACAGTAGCTGCTGCTGCAGGCACCATGTGAAAGAGAGAGGCTGGACTAGACTACTGTGACAAGCAGGTATTGTTTCCACAGCCAAACCAGGCTCAGTGTGGGCTTCCAGTCTAATTTTGGGTAAATATCCTTACAGGCAGCAGCTTCAGCTCCACGAGTCCTTTTTTTTTAAATTTATTTTTTGAGTCAACAAGAAGAAAGTTGCAGCGAGGGGTGCAGAGAGGACGAAAACTGGTTTTACTCTGGCTCCACAAGTCTCTTATTTAACCAATGAATACTGTCTACTTATATCCACAGAAAATACAGTCACACTCACATAAAGCATTAGAGGCACTCTTTCTCCTTTCTGTGGAGAACACAGGACAGCTTTGTGCAGCCCCAGGGTTTTTCTCTGTTCCTTACTGCATGTTGCCAAGGTCTCGCTCTCACAAGCTAAGACCAAGGATAAAGATGTGTGTTTTTTCTCTTGTACTGGAATGAAAACCAAGCTGAGCTTCTCTAGAGAAGGAGAAACTGTATTCTACTGTGCACTGCATGCCTTTCCTTCTTTGTAAATTCTAGTTCAATAGACCCCAAGTTAACTAGGAAGTCTTCCTTCAGACATAATAGCCTCTTTAATAATGGGATAAAATACAGAGGCAACAGCTTCAAGAGAACAGAACAGGTTCCACAGTATTTCCACAAGCTAGAACCGCACTGTGAAACTGTGAAATAACTTATATTACCATCAAGTGAAGTTTTTCCACACTATGCACATGCCAAACATGAAGCAGAATAACAGAAAAAGCTCTTATTTAGGTAATAATATTTAGATAATCCTCCAAACTTACAGCAATTTATTCTGCATGTAACTACAACCCAACTTTAAAAAACAAACCAAAAAAGTAGCTGATGATAACAAGCAGGATGCAATCAATTTAAAATCATGTATATATTAGATCCTATTATATGTACTATTGTGTTTTAAACGATTACACATTTTATATTACACAGATTTATAATACATATTTACAATATTGTTGTTTCAAATGGAGATTATATCCTCAAAGCTAAACTTTGTCAATATCTGTTTAATCCGATTAGATAAAGTTTTCTACTTCAGTTATTTCGTGCTGCAAAATGAGATTGTTGAGCATGCTAACACTGACCTTATGACCTGTCATGAATCCTACCATAAGACCGAGCCGGGCTGCTATCAGTCTGAAATTGAGCCCTCTTGTTAGTAGGATTCCCAGTGTATTTTCATGTATTTATTATTAATTGTGTTTTCATATATTTAATAAAATATTTATCACAATTTTTCTCTGTTGGTCTTAATTAAGACTAACAGAGATGGACTGTAGGGCCAGGTTGTTCTTGTGTTGGTGTTATCAGCTAGTCAAGTTATGTATTACACCCAGACGTATGGTGCAGGGATGAAGTCTCTTCTAGCTCAGTGGTGATTTGGACTGGGAACAATGATTTCTGTGCTCCCACACAGCTAAGAGATCCAGGCTATTGGTAAAAGAAAAAAACAGCTCTTGGGTTAAAAACTTGAGATTGCTGGAAACAAACCAAACGTGAAGAGCCCCTAGCTTTGTTGTGATATCACATGCTGTTGTTTTACCTTGAAGACGAACATCTCCCTTCTCAGTATGGCCAGGGTGTTGAAGCCTCCATCGCAGATGTTGGGTTTAGCATTGGGCTGCGACGGTCGCGTAGGCAGCATTGGGAGTTGCGTCTGCCTGTCTTGTTTACGAGGGTCCGAAGGAGGATGGGAGCGAGGAGAGGGCGCCGTTGGCAAAGGCTTGGTGGGCTGGGGGAGTTTATCGGGCGGCCCTGCGGGGAGTCAGAGAAATACATCTTATACGTCTCCGCAACATGTTGTTTTGCTTTTTCATTACTTCACCAGTTGAAGCTAACCAGCACTCTGATCTTGCAGGAGAAACGAATGTTCAAGCCAAGTTTGGTGGTGCCACTTGGAAAAACAACAACAAACAAACAAAGGTAAGAAGTGATGAAGGCTGCCAACGAGGACTCAACAAAGATATGAGAGAGAAAGGAGTCCACGGATAAACAAGATGAGGTCAGTGGGTAGAAATCAGTGGGTAGATGTTAACGCTGCCAAGTTTAGAGATTCAGCTTAGCAAAGCATAATATCATACGCTATAAAGACACAAAAAAACATCAGAGCAGAATTAGGTTTAATAAATGTAGATCATGTGATTTCATGCCAAATTCATGAATTACTGTACGTGATAAAGGGAAAGGAGTTATGCACACTGAGGCAGTGGCTAATAACAAATGGGCGTTGCCTATGAATAACGCATGACGCTGCATGATTAACGCACTCTGTGACTGTAAGGGGATGAGGTGCAGACAGACTGAGGAAGACAAGACTGTGACAAGACTAACGCTTGTTCCATGGTACTGCGCCTGTGTCACGTTTGCGCAGGTATTTGCCTGCGCAGAGCTTTCTAGAGTTGTTTTCAACCTGTGCTAACGAGATCCCGTGCAGACTTCCAAAGATAGAAAATTGCAGTCTTAAAAGTACAGACGCTCATTTCACGTCAGCTCTTTGTGCTTATAATTTTGCTGACTGATTGGACCAACAATAACACCACATACTTGGCACGCTAGCCTCTATCTGGCAGCAGACGCTTTCTGCAGGTAGACGTTTCGATCCGTACATCCCTACAGTCTGCCAACAGAGACCAATATTCAGCCCATAACGTGACAGAAAGACCTCACCTTAATCAGATAAAATGTATGATTTTAATGGCCTTCCATTCTTTCAGCAGACGTTCACAGACTTGCAGAATCAATGCCAAGGCCAACTGAAGCTGTCCTGGCAACATATAGTGGCTACTTAGACATTTTACGTTGGCTGTTCCTTTAATGTGTCATCCATCTGTAGTTGACAAACCAGACAATCGCAGGATTAAGCCATCACCCAGTCCACAAAACTGATCAGCGGGTCTACACGAGAGTGATTCCATTCACTGACTGAAGTTAATCCCCTGAAATACATCCCAGATTAGTGGAGCCAAAGTACTCTGAAGTTATGTAAGCATGGGGGAGATTCACAGTCAGATGGACGTGTAAACAAACAGGCAAATGTGTACTTGCAGCTACATTGTGGTAAACCGACGACAAGAAAAGATAAACACAGCTTTTTTTGGGGGCAGATTTTGGCTATTTTGGTCACCCTGTAATTTCAGCATCTGGCTGTTGTTAATTTACTGGAGATGTCCAGGTGGCCCACGTGTTACACCAGTACTGTGGTGACTGGCTGGACCAATCAGCTAATTCCACCGATCTGTGCACTTGAAACAGGAATCTAATCAGCGAACTCTGTGGGTGGGAGTGGGAGACAAACTTCCCACACTTACAGATATTAGTGGAACACAGATGAAAACCAGCAATGCAGCCTAAGAACAAAGGAGCTGGAGAGCCTTTATAACCACAGAATTCATTCATGAACCACTCGTAGTTCACGTTCATATTGCTGATCTGTTTGGATTTAAATAAATACTGTGTATTATGTAAAACACTCAACACAAAAAGTTCAGACATTTTTCATAGTGCATGTTTGAGGTACTTATTTTATTTTTAGTGGGCTACATACTGAATTTAGAGCACAGAAAGAAAAAAAAAATCAATCCTATCACACTAGTATCGATCCGATACTGATACCAGCATGAGTATCGATACTATTGATATTTGGCTCGATTTGCATCATGGTTTCACCTTCTCATGTTGCAATTCCCTGACCACTACCTCAGCTGCTGCTGACCTCTCATCCCTACTACTAAAGCCATTAGCAGGATGTGAAGAGATGTAAGTGCAGAAACAGGAGGCCTGTGTGACAGAGAAACTTCAGAAGTATTACGTGACAGTCATGGTGGAGTAGTAAAGGATAGTGTTATTGCTGTAGCTGACTCCAGGGTCACTACTGATATGTTAGCCAATCTATGTGGACATACCAACTAGCAATGTGGATATGCTGACGCCTGTTTTTAGCATGCTAGTGTGGTTAAAGATATAAATGTGCAAAGAGTGAACATATACAGAAAATGAGAATATCAATATTGGAGTGTTTTATTGTTCATAATGGAATTATGACACAGGCTAATGGTCATGGTTTAAAGGAAAAATATCAAACAAAGATTTAACGAGGCCTAAAAGATAAGACATGTGAGACTTTTAAAATTTAATGCAGCTCTTGTTGGGCATCCGGCCATTTAGAAGTTTAAGGCAGATTTACCCTTTAGTTATTTATGTAAAATTAGATTTAGCTCATTTTGTTTTCTTTAAAAGGTCCTAAAAATATAAACTCCAGCCCAACTTTTAAATCATGTTTACTGTTTGAGGGCTTCAGCTGAATTTCAATACAATTATGGCCTGAATAACATTAATGATGTTTGTTTCTGTCATCCCAGTCATCGACATCATGGTGCCTGAGCTCTGCTGCTTCTGTAAAAAGGAAGTGGGCTCTGAGAACGCAGGAAGTCATTAAGTTCAAAGCCCAGTGGGAACATTTGGATTTGTCCAGGAAGAAAAAAAGATTACATGACAGAAATGCCACATCTATAGGTTTGAATGTGATCTGTACTTCATTCTTTACAGTTTCAAGCTGCCAAACTTTTTATTCACATAAGTCAATACATATCGAATGCACTTTACAGTGTTTTTTGTGACTACGGTTCAAAGAGTTGAAGGAATAAACAGAAGCAGCAAAGCCAAAACGTCCAAAAACTCTAGAGGTCAACTGATCCTCAGCAGCTCTTAGCTTCCCACAGTTCCTCGTATGATTGTGCCCGACTCTCCCAGACTGCAAGCCAACAGCTGTAAATGAACGCCAATTCACTCGCATTTCCTTCACATCTCCTTATACCGCTTCACCTTCACACAGAACCAAGTCGCACTTTTTTCCTACTCAACCTTAAGTGCATCACCTTGTACTCGATGTAAGCTGTGTACCTCCCACCTCTTCTCCTGTTTAGTACCACATCTAGCACCGGCACTGGCATGTGGAAAAAAAATGGAGGCCAATTACTGCGAGGGGGGTGGGGGGTACGAAGCTGAGAGCAGAGCTGTCATCAGTCGTCCTGCCCTTCAACTCTTGGTACGACACAGAGGAGAGGGAGGGAGGGGCAATGCAGAGGAATAAAACACGAGAGGGATGAAGAGAGATTTGATCGCTTGCCCAGGTCTGTCACTCCCAGAGGGACGTGCCCTGACCATGTAAGCAGATGGCAGGTTCTATGTGTGTGCGCGCATGCAGCCATTCAGCAGAGTGTGACTGGTGTACAGTGTCGACAGCAGTAAGGAACGATGCTGTCATTCGCCAACGAGTCGTTTCCGAACTTAGATGTCAAGCTGAGGTTGAGACGACAGCATCGGCACTCCCGATAACACATTTAAACATTAAGGCTTCCGCCTCCACAAGCCAGCCTCGTCTGAATTATCATTACAAGTATCCAGACTGATAACTGATTTTTGTCACTGCAATCTACTAATTCAACTACGAGTGAAAAAACCGAAGAAGCAAACTCTGTGGGTGCTTCCATAAATCCTTTGCCGTCAAATTGAATTTCACACTGCCGCCCCAGAGCTATATCAGCTTTATGAGAAGACAAAGCACTGTGCAATCAGCGTCTGTCAACTCCAAATGTGTGTCGATGAGGGATGCGTGCTGTAGGCGCTCTGATGATGAAGTATGATCGGAAATGTAGGTCTTAATTGAATTCAATTTAAGTATTTGAGCCTTAATTTGAATCTTGGTCTTAATCTTATTTCTGTAACTGTGAAAGTTTGTTACAATAACGCAGAAAACAAGAGCTCCAGGTGAAGGAAGATGACTTACTTTAGCTATGCCAGCTTCATATGGTTAGGTGTGTTGGGCAGTGTACTTATAGTTGAGCTCTTACATGGTCTACTGACTTGATATGTCACAGGAAGATGACTATGAATGCTTAGTATGTTATTGGCTTGCTTGTATGACAGCTAAAGCCTGAAGACTAACTCCTCAGACCACACTGATAAACTCTAATACTTGGCTGTGTCCTGCGTTTGCTTAACAAATTGCTGAATTTAAATAAAAAAAAGAAAAAAAGAAGGCTTACCATAAATTTTCTGGATGCCTAGCAGGTCATCCATTGGTAGTTTGAAGTCATCCGTGTCCATGTACTGATAGAAAGGAGCCATGATAGCTGTGGGGTCGTTGGAGTGTTCGAGGCCCAGTGCGTGACCAAGCTCATGGACGGCTACCAGGAACAAATCGTTACCTAGAAACACGAAGAGAGAGTGAAGGAGAGAGCAGCTCTGTCAGTGCTGTTGGACGTAAACGAAAACAAGCGAATTCGGAAAGAAAAAGAAAAGAGAAAACTTTGTCAGCCCCGGGTTATTGTGGCTTGTCATGGTCCACCTGTTCTAGTGCCAGAGAGGTTCCCTCAAAATAAGGCCAAGTTTTGAAAGTTTGTACAGTCGTGTTTAAATAAGCAGCAGCCCTACAGGGGAAAAGCTGACTGTGTCTTACAATATGCATCCATACATATATAAGGGTCTATGCATGAGCACAGATAATCCACCATCTGCGCTCCTAATCAGTCCATCTTCAGACAGAAACACAGGCTCGTACACATACACGTGTAATAAATACAAGTGCACTTCAAAGAGCACAGGCAACCCTGCGAACTGTAATTAGTCTCTAGCTGCGGTAAGCTGAAGACTACACTGGGTTCTTGACCTCTCGACTCAGAAACTCTCTGTGGCTAACAGCCAAACCCCAGCCCAACCCTCGCTGTATTAAAGCTGAGATATTTGGGATTGAAAGCCTCCTATTCCTCAACTTACGTCACTGGCAACCAAAACAACAACAAAAACCAGTCCTCCTCATTCTCCTCTCTGATGTTCTGCCAGCGTTTTGAATCTGACCCATAAAGAAGCTCATCATCATACAATTAGGGTTAGACTGCTACGTCTTCTATTATTTGTGGCTATACACGGGCTGTCTGTGGGAAACTATTAACCTGATTCCAATGAGACGTCTTACGCTGCAATATGTTATTGCTGAACTTCAAAGGAAAGCTTTTTTTCCTAGCTGTCAGACACAAAAAGTTATGGTTTACCGTTATGCATGAAAATGTAATAGCAGTTAGACAAAGGTCGGCTGGAGTTTAGAGTCAAACTGGTCAAAAACAAAAAAATATGGGGTGAGCACCATCACCTCGCAGCAAAAAGGGTATGCTCTGGATACTCTGGCTTCTTCCCACAGTCCAAAGACAAAGATGGGGTTAGGCCAACTCGTGACTCTAAATTGAGCTTGTCTGTCTGTGTTAACCCTGCGACAGACTGGCCAGGGTGTGCCCTGCCTCTCGTCCTGCGATGCTAACCTGGATTAGTGGAAGAAAATGGCTGGAAGAAAAAAACAAAAAGGATTTAATGTGTTTTGAGGGGGGTTTCTTTTGCACTCTCCAAGCTGCCATCTCTCTTCAGTTTTACCTTTGCTTTTTTTTTCTTCTCCCCCCTTATCGCAACAAGACTCAGTGGGGATAAGCATCACTTATTCATTGGTGTTCCTACGAAAGTGAGGCACTTATCTGCTGCAAATCTGTCACATGAATAACGCTTCAGCAGATACAGAGACTGAGATTTAGATCTCTTCATCGCAGGTACAGTGCGATACTTAGGAATTTACGGACAAGGCTACAACAGAGAAACGGGTTAATTGGGACCTCATGAATGATATTTGACTGTATAAATGTCAGCAGGTCTTTATAGGCGTGATGGAAAGCTCTTGCGTTAATACCCAGGTTTTCGCTGAAACAGCTTCGGGTTTCAGTCCAAGTCGTCCAATGAAAATAGATGGCTTGTAAAAGTTAGAGAAGTGTAGAAATTGAGGCAAAATTTATGCAAGCTTGTAATATTGAACAAGTGTCTGAAGATGTGGTTTATAGCAAATAAAGAGAGGCAGAGAGAAAGAAAGGAGATAAAGAGGAGAGAGATACAGCTAAGTGATTCAGGAATTATTTGAGGAGGAAATCGGGCGAGCCAGCTCTGCAGCTGAAGATCTTCCACCCCCCGCCCGAGTTGTTTCCTGGGATAGCAGCGGAAGCAGAAGGGTAAGAGTGAACAATTAAGTCTAAAAAAAAAAATGAAAAAATCAAATTAATTCTATGAAAATAGCCGGTAGAGTTACAGCACACAAATGTGATGGTGGTCTGTGAAGAGATTTTGATCTTAGTGTAGCTGTACACGTGCTTGCTTGATTTACCCACACTAACTGGCATCATTTCTGACTTCATAAATCATATTAATAACTCACTGACCGCATCAGCACTCACTGACTCACTGACCTCTTTTTCTTTTCTTACCAAAAAAGACTTGAAGCTCAGAGGAGTGTTAAAAAAATGTGTGTAGCACGTTTTGACATCATATGTGAGTAAAGTGGAATTATTGACTGTATATGTAATATTAATGCGACTACATTTACACCAGATCTCTGTCACCTCATCGTACCTGATCCTTAGTACCCAGAAGGTTATTAGTAAACAAGTAAAGGTTTATTTATGTGGAACTTTTCACAGACTAGGCAGTCACAAAGTAAAAAAATATTGACTGTAGTAAGTTGTCCCAGTATGTATGTATGTATGTATATATATATATATATATATATATATATATATATATATATATATATATATATATCATAGACTGTTTTATTGAGAAATACAGTATATGAGAGCTATTGCACAACGAGTTCTGACACTACAGATGCTCAGGTCATCAGTTGCACGACTTAAGTGAAGAACTGTCTCTGTCGTTTTCCGTCTCCATCTCGTTCCATCGCTCAATCTTGAGTCAGCCTTCCTGCCTCCCGGGTCCCTCTGAGGTCAGTGTCGTCGCTTTGACTCGGCTGCTTATGTAAGTCACGTTGTGTTAGATGGGGATGTCCTGTCGACCCCGGGGCCACAAACAAAGCTAAGGCAGTTTGTACCGCCTGGCTAATTATCAGCTGGAAGTTACAGAGAGCCCAGAGAGAAAATGGTGACGCCTAGACAGACGTGGGTAGATGAAGAGGATGGAGCCAGATGAAAGAAACAAAGAGCAGTGCACAAGGAGGGAAACCAAGCGAGATGAAGGTGAGAGAAAAAGTTATAGAATGGGGAAACAGAGGGGGGGAGACAAAGATTTGATATAGTGGATACATAGAGAGATAAAAAAGGTGAAGTAAACCAAGGAGAAAGGGCGTTTGGAGTGATAGCTACATGAGGGAAACTGGGGGGAGAAGGATGATAAAAAGAAATAGAAAAAACCTGAGGCGAGGAAAACGATAAGGTTCGGGACAGTGTACTATCGTGTAAGAGTGCTCCAGTATTCGTTCAATCACAGAAGACGAAAATGATGAATTACACGACTCCAACCTCTGACCTTGGCATATATAACATCGCTCTACTGTCAGTGGCCCAATCGCAACCCCAAACACAAAATAATAACGCAGAAAATAGAGGATGCAGTTGAAGAAAACAATGGCAGGAGATGAAATGAATTACAAATCTGTGCAGGGTTTGTGCGATAATCCACAGAGGGTCACAGTTTTTTTTGTGCTTCTTTTTTACTGTACAAATCCCAAACGCCACCAAAGGACCAAGTTTTCAAAAACACAGCATCCCCTGTGACTCCTAACTACACATCAACATCAAGCTAGTGAAAGGTGTCAAACAAAGCAATTACAACTCTCACTTGTTTTATTACAGTGAAGAGGGCACCCAGCAGAGATGAACAAAATTCTAACTCCCCCACCCTTTCTTTAGAAAACACAGCTGTTATTGTGCCGTCCGAGTGTAAGCAAGCATAAGCACTCTCTTTGTCTCAGGGGATCACAAATGTTTCCTATTGTTCAGCTCCCACAGCGCCCTGAATGGCTGACACTATGATTTCAAGAGTGGTGTTCGAAGAAGCAGCACTGCACAGTAAAGTAAATGCAAAAGGATGTTAATTGCCACCTCAGGAGCGTCTCTGGTGGATTGACAGAGCACAAGAAACAAGAGCAAGGACACTGGTTCCTTGGTTTCATACGGAAGTCTCAGCAGAACCTAAAGCAGCCCTCACCAGTTTTTTTTAAAGCCTTGTCTAAGCCTAAATTGTAGGTCCAGGTCTAAGAAGTTAACCAAGGAAGTGTGACACTGAACCTGCGCAATTATGAAGTAAGAAAAACACTGTTTTAAACAAAAGAAGCTAAGCGTACGTTAGCTCATCCTAGCTGCCATCTCTTGGCTGCATAATCCCTTCTGGTTCCTTTGCTTTTTTCTACTGACTTTAACTGTTTTTACATTACAGTCAAACTATTCATCAGTGTTTAGCTATGACTTTTAGCTAACTACTTCAGTTCCTTAAGCACTACTGTACTGTTAGTTAATTATTAGCTATTTTAATAGTTCAGCTATTTGTGCATGACTTTAGCTTATTATTATTTTAACTGTCTGTGCATTATTTTAGCAAAACGTGTCAACTGTTTATTCAGTGCTGTTGCAGTTCATTACTTCTGTTGTTTATGCGTTTATGTGTTTATTCAGCTCGTTAGTCATTAATTCTTAGTTAATTATTTGCTAATTTTAACTATATATTAGTATTCAACAGTTTAAGCATCACCTTTAGGTGTTTTAACGATTTATGCATTTCCATCAACTAGCTGTTACGTGACCTTTAGTTGACTATTTCAATTGTTTATCCATCATTTTTATGTTTCTCCATTAAATTTTAACCCATAAGTTTATGACTTTATACTTTAACTAAGAATTGTTAGAACTATTTATTTATCAATTTCTTACAATAAAATCAGTAGCTATGTGATGTAGTGGTTACTACATGTTTCATGTGTAAGGTGACATTATCAGACAAGACTTTAACCATTTAATCATTTCTCCCATCCATAAAGACTCAAACAGAGCTACATATACTTTCAACAACTGCAATGGAGACCCAATGAGGTACTGATGCAGGGTGTACTGTGTCATCAGCCTTCATGAACATGTAAGGTAGAGAGAGGATACAATCGCATTGTCAAGTAGCTGTACTAACAAAATTGCGTTTGTGTCAAAATACTAGTCATGCAGACCCTTAAAGATGCTAACCTAATAAGGTTTATTAAAAAACCTTAGCCTTTTAAAAAGTGCTTGACTAGAACAGGTACAGTTTACTGTCTGAAAGGAGGAAAAAAAACAGAAATCAGCTGTTGTCCTCCAGCTGGGGTGAAGTTCACGATACCGACACAGGATGCTGTTTGTCCAACTCAGTACGTCACTGGAAACAAGAGAAGCCCTGACAGGGAACCAAGCTGGAGATATGCGAGTCCACAGAGGCAGCAGAGAAAGTAAAACCGAGTGTGAGTCAATGAGAGCACTGGCTGTCCAGGAGTACTATGCTGTGCTGACAAGCTGCCAGAGGATCTCAGCCCAGTGATTCAGTGCCTGGCTCAGAGGGCCTGGGGCACGCAGACCTCTGCTGGCTGTCAAGCCAGAGCTGTGCGCCTGATTTGACAGAGTGACCATTGTGAAGAATGCAGCCAAAATACAATAGCTGCATTCTGCTCACTTCACATTCACACCCTCAATACTTCCAACACACCCTCGCAGGACAATACAGAAACACGCTGTGCGCCACTCTGTGCATTTCACCAAATCAGCTCACAAGTATTGCAAATACAAACACTTGAAAACAAGATTTCAAAGCGTCAGACTGAAACTTTTGCCCCATGCTGGTTTCTTGTGGGTACAATTTACAAATAAAATGTAACACCACTCTTCCAGTACTCAATTATATAACAGAAAGAGACTGTTTAGTAGCCAAAGTAGCCACAACACAATCTGAATACTGTTCGTAATGATGAGATGAGCTGCTTTCATATTTAAAAAACACTGCAAAGAGCAGTGGAAACTGATTAACCTCCATGTTAGTGTTGTTGAGTTATTCAAACACTCCTATAGTCTAGCCTTTCTCTTTGTCTGTCCTCTCTCTCTAGGTTGTAGACACCCTGGCTGAGCAACACTTGTGCTTTTGAATCTATTACCCTTAATTCTCACAAGCGTGTCAGAGAACAAAGCCCAGCTGACGTGAGCAACATATGTACACTAGAGTAATTATTTATTTACAGACTGCTACAGACTGAAATTCGGTGTTGGGAACATTGCCAGGGATCCAAAAAATTGGCCGTTCCAGTGGACTCAAGATAAATAAACCAGCTGAAAGGAGGAAGAAAAAAACAAAAACGCTGCCAAAGAAAAACATCTTTTATTCGTGTCATGTTTATCTCTGTGCAGCACCTGTGAGTGAGACGGGGATGCGTGTGTATTTTCATTGTGATCATTAATCATTAATAATGCATTTGCCATGGTAAGTGCAGCGATGGTGTATGCATGTGTGTGTTTGCACATCCTTTGGCGGTCTGTTCCTATAGACACTGCAGGCGGCAAACAGCCATGAAAATGGTGCAAACAAGTTTCAGACCTCGCTTTGCAATTTGAAATAAAGCTAAAAAACACTAGAAAAATACTGGCTGCATCAGCATGCCTACAGTGTTTTAAACATGCCCTTCTTGTAGCCTTGCAGGTAATCACAATTCCTGATTAAAGAAGAAGAAGGCACAATAGTCGCTTTTGCCATCCCTCTGCATATTCACCTGACGCTCTTCTTTGTCTTATTTTACACACTTTTACACATGCCCGAGTGCATTTTCTAACTTTTTTTTCCAAGTAGCTGTTGTGGTGGTCCTCAGTGTCATCTAACTGTTTTGTATCTGTCGTCCAGCAGCTGGACAGACTCCAGCACCACCATCTTGGACTGCAGCTGGAGACTAGTCCTTGCTCTGCTCTGGAGGTCTGCTGCGAGCTGAGGGCCACTCCATCCAGAACCTGAGGCAGATGGAGAGCCGGTGCCACAGCGCTGAGCTCACCGAGGCTGCAGACCAGAACAAGGTCTTAAATCAACAGTTGCACGTCAAGACGGTGGAGCCCGTCCACAGGACCAGGAACTGGCTGGAGAGGAAGTTGTCATGTAGTTTATAATAAATGATTAATTCAATTGTGAAAGCAAAGGTACACCCAGCTGACTATTACCACAAACAAGGACTAACTCTGTGGCAAACACTGAAATCCCCATCATTTATTTAATGCCTTACACTTCAGCTTGGCACCTCCCTTCCAACTCAGTCAGGCCTAACACTTCAGCACTTTCAGTTCACCTGCTGCAGCATTTTACCTTCTTCAAAAGTTTGGTAACAAAGCCTGAGATGCACTGATGCACGAGCCATCCTAAAACATACCCACACATTACAAAAAAACCTCCCCTGAGAAACCCTGATGGCGACACGGCTACTCCCATCCTTAAAATACAAAGAAAATGTGCACAGCACATCAGAGCAGACGCAAGAGGTACTGTTTCAAGAGTGTCTTCAGAACAAAACGAACCCCGGCCAGGTTTGTTTACACTTTTTGTTTACCGAGGATTATGGGTATGAGGTTATGACAGCATCTGACTGACTTGTGGGAGGGCGAGCCTCCCGAGGTGTGCGATTTGTTTGCCTCTGAGAGTGTTAAGTGTGTGCGTGAGCGTATTCATGTGTGGGGGCAGAAGAGAGCACAGCCACCCACGTAGAAGTTTATCCTGCTGTCAGTAGGCAGCCGTCTATTTCTAGTGGCAGCCATAGTGGGCAGGAACACGTGGTGATCTCTCTGCTGTCTTTGTCTTTCTATTTCATTTTCTTTGGGAAAAAGTGGAAAAACTATTCGGTGAATGCTTTTTTTTCCTCTTCAAACAGATACATAATATTCGGTGTGCTAAAGATACTGCACCTGGCAAATTCAAGAACTAGTAAAAAGAAGATCCAGAGACGAGGTGGCTACATAATCTAACGCCTGTATTACAGCCCATGGTTGTAACAGTGCAGTGCAGCTTTCATGGCATTCTTTAATTACTTGCTGTACATTAATCTGTCAGACTAAAACAGATACAGGATCCCAGTCCTTTCTGTCATATTGATGTCTCCGGTGGCCTGACTTTAAATTCAGAAGTGGGCTGGACAAAATGAAGACAAATGCTTTAATTTGCAAACGTTATTTTCTGCACTTAACTCCGCTTATATAAGTGACACGCTTTTGTAAAACAAGACAATTAACTTGAGATTTCGCTGCATTATTAGCTCCTGTGTGCCACATTCACCCAGTGCCAACTTCCTTCCAGCTTTATTGTTGCCTGAGAGCCAAAGCCGGGGGCATAAAACCCCATTAACCTCTTACTTTTTTCTTTTAACATACTCATCTGTATGTATTACATCACATTTCACAGATATGCCTCGCACAGTGTTGTGTATATGCATGTATTCGGTTATATATTATTCATCGTGCTCCCAGGCAACCGTTTCAAACCATACTGTCAAATCATTCCGTCCATGATGCAAGAGACAAACTGCCTCATATGTAGCACCACTGCACTGGGTTTGTATATGTGTGTGGACATTTCTGTTCTTCTGTTTTACAGCATGTGTCCTCCCACAAACCTAGCAACCCAGCCATCGATACAGTTCCTACCACCTGCCCAAACAGCCCTGTTTGATGTCCTCGAGATTCACGAGTACACGTGTTTCCAGTAAAAAGATAAAGATCTATTCCTCGGGTAAGAAAAAAAGAACTCACATCTGAATCTCCCCATTTATTTTCTCCATCTGGGAAATAGAGAGCGGCAGCAGGAGAGCAGGGGAGATAGGACAAAGACAGAGACTGAAGGGCACAGGAAAGATTACAATTCTTTATAGAAACTGGCAGATGATGAAGTGCAGTTTTGTGAGTGGGACAACCTTGAAAGAACTTTTCTGGACTATCCTGTAAATATCAGACATAAGTTGTGTAATTAAAAAGAAACAGCCCCTATTAACAAAACAAAACAATACAGAAGGAAAAAAATAAACTGATGAATTTTCATTTAACTAAATATTGCTGAGAAAGGCTAAAATGGTCATTTTACACCATTAGGGCTTCAACGCTAATTCAAATTGCACTTGCGAGTTAATGGCTTTCACAGTATTTCACATTATTAGCGATCCTGAGGAAACAACACTTTTTTTTCCCTGAGACTTTCAGAGCTGCGTCTGGTTCCAGTACAGGAGTATGCTGCCAATTAATTTACTCGTTTACTTGAACAATGCACTGCAGAGCACCAGAGCCCAACGAGAACAGACTCTGATTCATGCTGGAAATGGACCGTGAAAGCCACTGTCTTTTGCTTCGGCGTACAGTGCTCCGTGTTTTAGTCAGCAACGAGCCTCTAGTCTATCCGGTGAAGTCAGTGGGACACAAATCAAAGCATCCAAAGGCTTAATCAATGTTTCGTCTCTGGAGGACGAGGAACCTCTGGAGGAACCCGGTGAGTTTGGCCTGGAACCAGGAACGGGAGGTAAAATAAGATCCAGGTAAATAATTTGACCCTTTAAAAAAAAAAGCAGCTGCTCAAGGGAGAGAAAATGAAGAACAGGTTTCAGATCATACCTCATTTCATTTCAGATTTAGAAGAAATAAAACAGCTGAGAAAATGCTGGAAATCTGTGCAGGCTTACCCCGCCTCCGCAGAAGATCCATCAGGAACCAGAGTTAAGCAACTTTGGGGGGTGGGGCCTACAGCACTAAGTGTTAATGATTGGTCAAGTGATTTGATATTCAATCAATTAGTTGGTCAGAACTGGTTTACTTGCTTTAGGCCTAGCATTTTAAGTGTTGGGTATTTGGTCAATCAACTTTTTGATTTATCAATAATTATGGAAAAGATGCTCGGTGTAAAATGAATGTAAACCAATTATGTACATTTCATTTGATCAGATTCCTTAATCTGACGGCTGTAATTTTTTAGATTGTACTTATATGACAAAATTACATGGAAAAAAAGTTAAAACCTTGACCCTATAAGACCAAATGTATCATATGGGATACGGTAGTGTTTGTGTTTTTGTGACTTTCTGAGACTTCTACGGCATCATTTTTCACCCTCCTCTAAAACAATCTGAATAATCTGCACAATACTTTACCACACATACCAAATTAAAACTCATATGTGCAAATTACTATTTCATTTTGTTTCTTTTTTGACAAAAGGTTCAATAAACACTCCATTCTCAAATAGTTTTTTGGAATTTTTGCTGAAATATTCTGGAAATTATTGCATGTTTTAAGGACATAAAGTCAGCATTTCGGACTTAAATATTTTTTCGAGTGTCAAACTCACACTTCGCTTTTAGGGAAGAAAGCCACTACATGTCACTTTTAACTAACAAAGTTATTTATCAAATGAATGACTTTACGCCCTTTCCTGCTCTGAAGTAAACAGGCAAAGGAATCCCCGAGCCAGCTCCTGACATCACAAACCTGAGCCAGCCACAAAACACAGAGGAGACGCCACTTTGGAAATTAGACCAAATTACGAGGGAAGAAAAATAGAAATACATCACTTGCTGGAGTGGAATGACAAATCCAAACATGCTGCAGGAGACTTAAAAAGAATAAATAAATAAAAACCCGATAAGAAATCTAAAATAAGACCATAGGAGCGTACAGACTGAAAGACCGTAGCCTGACAGCAGACAGGCCAACCTTCCCAAAACGTTGTCCAAACAACATGCAGAGAACTTCCCCATTTGGAAAAATATATATTGTCATTTTAATGTCTGGACAACGAGGCAAAATGACTCTTCAATCCCGGCAAGTGCTGCCCATTAAGCATGTTTCTGCCGCCACAGCCAGAAGGAAATATCAGCGAGTCAATCAAGCAAATAAACTGGGTTCCTCGGGTTCTGGCTTCGGGATACGCAATCACCCATATATCTGAATCATAACTGCTTTTTATTTTTGTTGTTGGATTGATTTGTATTGTAGCCATTACTATTTTAACAGCTTTATAACAGTGCTTTGGAAACACATCAAGTGCTACGCCAGCCAAACCCACTGAACCTAATGGACAGAGCCAGTGCAAGAATGAAAGCGAGGAACAGGAGAACAAGAGAAATGGGGTGGAAAAGACAGAGCGCACCGCTTCCTCCTCATCACCCAGTAGGAGTAGCCTAAAAATAAACCTGCAAGGACACCATATGTTCTTCAGTTCCTAAACTACTCTTCCTTTTCTCTCTCTTGTACTCTACCTGCTCTAACATCTCTTTTTTTTTCTATGTGTGTGTGTGTATTCTTCTGTTTTCTCATTCGTTACGGTACCCTGACTCAACAGGGGCTGCTGCACATAACAATGCCAGCTCTGCCTGCCGTGGAGACGCCTAAAAATCTATCGCCTTTCATCGTCAGCTGGTAAAAACAACAACAACAACAACAAATAAAAAAAACCCAAAATGGCATCTGCTTTGAATGCACCACTGGATAAATACCTTGGAGTACACATTGACAATAAACTGGACTGGGCTAAAAACACCACAGCACTTTACAGGAAGGGCCAGAGTCGTCTCTATTTTTTGAGGCGACTGAGGTCCTTCAACATCTGCCAGAAAATGCTGAGGATTTTCTATGAGTCTGTGGTGGCCAGTGCGATCCTCTATGCTGTTGCATGCTGGGGGAGCAGGCTGAGGGTCGCAGATGCCAACAGACTTAATAAACTGATCCGTAAGGCCAGCAATGTTGTGGGGATGGAGCTGGACTCCCTCAAGGTGGTGTCGGAGAGGCGGATGCTGTCCAAGATAAAGACAATGTTGGATAACACCTCCCACCCACTCCATGACATGTTGGTCAGTCACAGGAGCTCGTTCAGTGAGAGACTGAGATTACCGAAAAGCACCACTGAACGACACAGGAAATCATTCCTGCCTGTGGCCATCTCCCTGTACAACGCATCCACTTAACACACTGTTTGCTGCTACAACTACACATGTTTCTTTTCCAAATATTTATTTATAAGTGACTTATGTATGTATGTATGTATATATATGTATATATTGTACTATTCTTAGTTAGCGTATTGTCTGTCTTGTCTTAATGTTGGTTTAAAATGGAGCACTGTAACAAAAAATAATTTCCCCCAGGGATCAATAAAGTATTCTGATTCTGATTCTGATTCTGATAACAAGGACCAGACGTCGATGATAAACTGTTTTGGTGAATGTCATCGGGGATCTGAGCTTTCTTCCAAGACCATCAATCAAATGTGTCGATCCCGACGTCCACTCCATCAACCAACCTTCACTCGGTTATCAAGTGCCCCACTAACACCCCAAATTTTCTAATCCTCCTACCTGGAAATGTAAATTCTTGGTGTATTTTTCCTTGGCCAGGGTGTGTTTTTCTAACCTCCGGTTCATTTTTGGGGGGTAAGGGTGAAGAACATAATAATGCGCTGGAATCTCTCATTTCCTGTGTGTAGGTCTAGCCTTCATGCTGTGTTGTTACATAGTTTCCCCTGATATTAGCGAAGGCTGGAGGTCCTTGAAGACATACCAGGCCTTATAAGTCACCCTCGGGTGAAACTGGGTGTTTGTGTACAGTCATGGTATGCAGTGAAGGTGATGAAATGTTTCTTTAGTGCCAGGCTGGTTTTTTTTGTTGGTTTTTTCCCCTCAAATCCAGTCAGCCTCTCTGCGACTTAAAGTCTAAATGGAATACATCTTATCTGTTCCTGCATCAATCGCTTTTGGTTTTTCCACAAAGGAAAACACAGCGGCCTCAGCCCACGACGATGACCTCGTGATAAAGCACAGATGAGTGTTGATGCTTATTTGCCTCATCTTTCTTTTTTCCTGGTGCACAAATGGAAAAACTGTCAAAAAATAAATAAATAAGTAAATAAAACAACTTTTGCAAATGTGGTCACGGCATGTTGAGATCTGCTGAAGAGACAATCTAATCATCTCCATCTCCAGTTCTAGTTCTTTACTCCTTATCATGTGTTCATACCAAATCCCTCCAATCTTCTCCTCTTTGCCCTCCAGCACTCCCCCCCCCCTTTTTTAAATTTATTTATTTTTCCATGATGTCTCACGCAATCCTCTTATCCTCCCGGCATAATTTTCACATCCACCCTCCGCTCTCCTTTCGATTGTACCCTATGACATCTTTAGCCCGTTCTCTTATGCCTCCATCTATCCCTGCATCTATCGATCTCTTACAGCCATTCATCCATCCATCGGGCTCTTAAGCCAGGCATTTGGGGAGTGTACAGCAGCTGCAGGAACTCCAGGAGCACTTCTCTCTGTTTTTGGCCACGGGGTTTTTGCAAAGCAGAGCAGAGATAGTAACAACACCAACTGAGAGAAAGAGATCTCCAGTATCCCACTTTAAGGTAAAATTACATAACAGCATTGCTAGCCGCACTCCAGGATGGATACACTAATCAAATCATACACAAATCATCAGGCTGCATATGTCCAATTTACCGTTTGTCCCTGTTAGAGGTGATTGTTAAGGTGTTTTAACCAGAGTTGTTTAAAGAAATCAAGCAATGTTTGTTTGAAAGCAGCACAAGAGGCAGACACGCCCTTTAAACACAGGCTTCTAGGAAAGCGATCTCACCAAAGCGCCGTGTCAAACAACCTTCACGCGCTCTTTTAAGGCACGACACCCTGCACGTAAAGGTGCAATATGATCTGTGTCTGAGTCTGCTCGCTGCAAGGAAGAGGAGAGGGTTTAGGGTGAAGCAAAAAAGCGATAACACCGGCCGGATGAGAGTAACTTCTCCAGAGTTGAATCAATGACATGAATCCCGCTACAAGCAAACACAGTCTAATTTCCAAATATCTGTATGCTAACAATTCATGTGTTGTGACATAGCACCTTTATAAGGATGAAAAATTAAAAAGGGAAACAAATTCATTTAAGTCTTGCAAGAACTCTTTCATCAGTCGACACAGGTCAGCGTGAAGTTACAAACATAACACTATAAAAATGTTGCGGCCATGCTAATACTATAAAGCAGGAATGGGTGATCCAGCATCAAAGGAAATTTGTGGTACTGACATTTATGATGATGTAGAAAAATAAAATACAATATTTAGCAGGGATTGCAGCTTTCAGGCAGAAACATTAATAAATGTAAGCAAATCAGGGATGTTGTATGTTGTCTCGAGCTCTTTATCCAGCTGCTTAAAGCCCTCATTTTGCCACCGTGTAACTGCATCAGTAATTTCCACCGTTTGGCTCCTCCTTTCTTAAGCAGCGCAACTCCAGAGATGCACGGTTGAGTCACTTGTTTACTTTTGGGTTGCACGTCGGCGGCGACTAGCATGTCCTCCTTATGTCGCAGCCGTGTTCTACTCGACCACGTGTTTGTTGTCTCGCCTTTGGTGGGAACAGTTCTCCTGCATATTTTGCAGTATTGTGATGTGTGAGAGGATTGTTTTTATTAGATTGTTATTAGAGGCTGAGATGATGCTCTCGCTCTCAGACATTTCAGGGCTTGTCTTGTTGTTGGGAACATGAAAACACATGATACTGCTATAGCAGGACACGAAAATATGGCACTTTTATATCATCATGGACAATATGATATGGCACAGCACTACTGTAAAGAACTCAAAACCCTTAGATCTTAATATTCAAAATGCCTTTTCACTTTTTCATCATCCTAAACTGTATCTGAACATGCCTTCTTACAAAAAGCAACCACAAGCTCGCGTTATGACTGTAATTAATATTATGTCCATTTCCACACTAAAAGGAAGTTTGGAGACCTCTGCTTATTTCTCAAAGTACCGTTTAGTTTTTAATACAGCGTTGCACTGTTGATTACAGAACGCAGCATTTGGCTCCTCTAAAATGTGATTAACAACTCTTTCAGAGATGCATTAGACTTGAAAATGAGAACTGAAAATCTCTCATTTTTGATTTTGGTTACATCCAAGTAAAAACTAGACCTGCAAATGTTTAAGTGGCCACTTACAGTGCATCCACTTGTTAAACACGACTCTCAAAAACCCCCACATGATGTTATTAGCGAGCAAACAGCTAATAAGTGGGTGAAAGTGGAGTCTCCACAGATGGTCTGGCACAGCCTTGGTTTGTTTACTTTCACATTCAGGATCCATTAATGTATAAATCACTTTCTTAATGAATTACTTTTTAGCGCAAAAACTGATATTAGGGAAGCTTGAGGCAGCAGATGTTTAGAATTCTTAGCTTGAAAAACAGATTTAAATTTTGGCAGAAACATCTTCAGGTACAACACGGTTTTCTTTTTTTCTTTTGTCACGCTGCCGTGGTTGTAGCTTTTCTAGTGTGTTTTAATTTAGAGTCGCCACCTTCTCTCCTTTGTGATAAATGTACCAAAATCAAACGCACATAACAGCTGCATGTTAGCTACTGTATATCAAGACTCCCTCAAAGATTACACTGAACTGTTGTTATGGCACTCTACCATATAGACCATATACTAATATATAGACCAAAGCATTTATGGTGTAGTACTTATAACACAAATTTGATCATCAGATTATTGTAAGAACTCTTGGTCATGGTAGCCTAACGCTAGCTAAACTTGAACACATTTCTTGATCACAAAAACAACAACCAATGTCCAAACACAAAATACTTTACAAAGACTTAGTGACAAGTCGGCACATAAAATGTATATGCTATGACTGATAACTCTAACCCTTGCTATAACCACGGAGCGGTAGGGATGCAGTTGTTCGCCTTTAAAGTTGTGTCTTAATGATTTAACCAACATCCCTCAAAGGCACAGCTTTTACATTGAAAGCAAATGGTCTCTGTTTCCAGTTTGCATCACATTTTTTGCAGTTTCTCTACCACTTAGCAAAAAGTTGGCAAGTGTGCTTGAGACCAAAGCAATCACAAGGAGGTTTTCGGTGTTGCACCACATACCTCAGTAGCAACAGAAAGTGACCTCCAGCAAACACGCGCCTACTGGGTAGGGAATACCAATTTTTCCTAGCAACCAGTGGTTGTCAGACAGCAACCAATCAGTGTCTAGTCTTGAATAAATCACTCTCCAACATGTGCTAAAAATCACACTGAATGAAACTTTTCCATCAACACCTGTGCTGGAGTGTGAGTGGAACTGTACATGTGAGTACTTAAACACACATGTATGCAAGTGTTTGTCTCAGCGCAAACAGGGATTAATCCTTCAGCGTGCATCTGTGACACCATTGTCCAAAACAACAACAATAACACTGACGGTGTGACGCTGGCAACAGTCGCCCTGATGACTGATATTTTTCTTTTCTCTCGACAACAGTGCAGGGGGAGGATTAGGTATGACAGCTTACCAGACAGCAGCTCATCTCTGCTGTGTGCCTGTGTGGGATTGTAACTTTGAAACACAACAAAGAAGGAGGGAGAGGAGACTGAAAGAAAGAAAATAGGATGAAAAAAGGAACTGAAAAGCTAAAAATCATGTGCTGGTCTGAGCAAACATTACATCATTCCCAGCTGTTCTTACAAAGTGTGGGATGAATCAGAGATGGATTACAAATCCTTGAAATAGCATGCACTGGAAATATATGGAATTATCCATCCCCGCCGCCACAACATCTAGATTAAAATGAACATCTGCGTGCGTGATTTTACTGCCGCCGATTCCAGATAAACAAAAGCGAGCTGAGTTTCGCATCTTTGGCTCTTAAATCGTAAGTCAGCCAACAGGCTGACTTACGATGACATGACATGAAAAAAAAATGCTTCTGGAGATATTTCTTTGTAAATGCATTGCATCGTTTCCATTTTACACATTAGTCATAATCTAGGAAGCATCACTTCAGCGTAAGACCACCTGTCTGCCTATTGTTTGAGGAGGAATATCGACACAGCAGCAGTGCCAGTGCAGAAAGCTCAGAAATGTACTGCACTGGCCAATAAAATCCATGTAAAAGCAAGATTATGACAACGCTCCACAGAGCCTCGTCTCTCTAGTCTCCATCATTAGAACCTCTGTGCAGTTTTTCTGGCATCTGAGGAGCTTTCAGTCTCATTGAGCTGTTAGCACAAACACATTTTATCATTTCTTTGCCTTTATTTGACAGCAAGGACCTTGCACTTACGTGACACTTTATAATCCATTACCATCCATCTACTGTATAAGGATGCAAAAACACGGGAGTAACTGTAAATGCCTTAAAATACAGTACATGCTCTCTTTTACTTTTTCTTTTTTTTTGTTTTCATCTCTGGGAAGCTGAGCAAATAAATGGCCAGAACAAAAGAGTTCAGACTTTATGTGTTTACGAGATGAAATAAAAACACCACTAACTGAAGCAATACTGCAGAGATTGTGTCATGATACATTAATCTGATCACAGCTACACTGGCTGCAACAGTACGCGGTGCAATGAAACAGGACTATGTTTAATTATTAGTACTGAAGTTGTAGCGTTATTGCTTGCGGTACTATTATCTTACAGTTTTTAAGTGTTCGTCTGCCAAAAGCTACACTATGGCTCAAAGCCTCGCGACCGTGCCAAGACGAGAAAAACAATCTGGCAGAGCGATACAGAGCCTGATATTTGCAATAGTTTTTGGCATAGGGATTGTTACATTTCAGGATAAGAAAGAAAAAAGCTTTGAGCTGTGTGCTTCTTCAAAACTCATCTAAATGTAACGCCAGCCGTCATACAGGAATAAGGGCAGCCCCCGCCACGGCGAGCAGTCAGGACTCAGCCAGTAAACACTCCCATTTGAAAAAGAAAAAAAAAAGCTGGAGAGAGCGTAATAGAAGTGCCTGCATTATGGGATGTTTTCACAGAAGTGTGGGCCACAGCAGGGCTGTATTAATACTGCACTGAGGGGAGGAACAGAACGTGTCTGCTAGAATCGTGGCCTTCAGTGACAGCTGCTTGTCAGCGTGCGCGTGAGTGCGTGGGTAACGTGCGGGTCTTTACCTTCGCGTGTGCTCATGTGCGTGTTAATACATATGTATCATGTCAAAGAGTGGAGCAGAATGAACAACCAGCATTGTCGACGGTTACTAGAGGTTATCGTTATCCTAAATAGAGAGTCACACTGATCGATCAAAGCTTAAAGAAAAGCTGTTCACTCTGTTCTGTCTGAACCTGCCAATGCCCCTCCGCTCCAACTTAAAATTCTGTCTTCAACAGCAAGTTACTTACTCTGATTTCCAAAGTAGTGTTCACCAGCTCCCACTCGTCTCCCTCTCTTGCCTTTCCTCTTCAAATGTTTTCTTTACTCCTCACTACGCTGCTCATTCAGTCTTTCCCTCTCCTTCTGTCTCTCTTATGAGCGCTTGAACTTCCAATATTTGTCTAATGACACTGTGTTTCTCTCTGTTATCCTCTCTTTTGCTTGCTGTTATCTCCGCTGCCTTCCCGCTAGGAATCTCATCTGTTTTTATGTATCTATATTTTTTTTTCATCTGTGTCCCTCATTCTTAAGTGTCCCTGTGTCCCTCATCCTTGGCGCTGCATCGGTTACCACTGCTATTGTTTTTTGGCTCATGACTCGCTGACAGCAGGGCGGATCAGCTCCTAGAATTTAATGAGGGATTCAAGCAGAGGTACGTCCATCTTTTGCAAACTCGGACAAATCTTATTGTGATTGGATCATCTTTGCAGACCTTTCTTTCCACCCTCTCTCGCTCTTCATTGACTCTCGCTTAAGGGTGCACAGAGTTCAGAGTTTCACCTAGGACTGTCTGCCACTAATACACAAAAAACACAAGTGGAGACCTGTTGCATATCAGCACAACGACTTGGACGGCAACGCGCCTGCTCAGACTGCACCATGCAGAACACATGGCATGCAGACCCCGCTAAAGGCGGGCTGCAAGGCTCCAAGGGCAGGTACTCAGCAAGGGCATGGGCTTGAGATCGGCGCAGAGTGAGAGGGGATATGATTACTGTTGTTCAATGAGGGTGGTATTTGCTTTGAGAAAGCGAGATGAAGCAACAAGCCTCAGCAAATCACAGTTGTAAATCACAGCAGAGCAAGGAATGAGTAGTGACCTGACCCCGCAAAACCAACAGCATCACGACGCATGGCTCCGTGCAGACGTACTGAACATAAAATACACTTTTACCTTTACAATTACCACAGTAAATATGTAGTAAATGTGATAAAAGTATTAAACCTGTAACTATATCTGTAAAGCCACATTGACAGGTTGGAAAACAATTTCCTGTTTTACTGTTTTGGATGCGAGGCCGCGGGAAATCCTGTGTCGCACCTCAGGGATCACGATATCCTGTGTCGATCATTTCTGTCCACTTTTGGTGAAATAAAACAGGCGAGTGAAAAAAAAAGGGCAGAATACTCCACAGTAAGGATGTGTGTTTAACGTCATTGCAGGTTACCTGAAATCGATAGCAACTTCTGAGCATTACACATTGTTTAACGTTAACTAAAAATGAACGCACAGCCAAGGACTAATTAACAGTGTGACGAGTTTGTGTTTTATGGACATTCTGTGTGTGAATTAAACTCGTTTTAAACCTTATTGGCTGCCATGTCTCTGCAGAAAACGAATTAGCAGCAGGAGCTTATTATGCGTAAGGTCAGCAGTTTGGCTTCTGGTCGAGCTGCTGGGACTATTTTGTTGTAAATACTCAATAAAAGCCACTGTTTTATGACTGACGTCTGGTTTTGTTGTATTTTTGCGACAAGCTGATGAAACCATGAAGGTCAACAGTGTATTTACCATCCTTACCATCGTGGTTGGGGTTGCCCAGCGTCCAAGGCTCGTCTGAGTCAAAGTGTGTGTCGCCTCCTATTCCCGGCCCTGGAAAGTAGGCATGGGCCAGGAAGCCCCCCTCGCCATCGAAGGGTGAGCTGTCTCCGTGGAAACCTGAAGCAAAGATGATGGTGATGTCCACGTCTTTCTTGCTCCTCTCCAGCTCACTGTAGGGCACAGCCTCAAAGCGCAGTGGCGTCACGCTTTGCCACACGTCGAAGGCTCGCCGAATGGCGTCGTGGGTCTCCTCAGCACCCACTTTGGGTGTCACGTTCTTTATGCTGCAGAGATGTGAGATAAAAGACAGGGGGTAAAGAAGTTAGACTGGAGAAATGCACGCAGGCCAGATCATTTTCTTTTTATCATCAAGCCTCAAATCTGGATTTCTCTTTCAGCTGTCAAGATGAGCAAATCCACTGTAAATTGGTCTAATAAGGAGCTCACAGCACTGGGTAAAATAAACACACTGAAGAGTGGCTTATTGTGCTGGATGACCACTCAGAGGAAAAAGAAAAAAGACAAAATTAAAGAACAGAATCAAATCAGGGACGAAAATAAAGTCCTGTGAATCTGAGACATGGCAAGGCAGAAACTGACAGTGAGTTCAAGCACAACGGCTGAAAGAGGCGAACATCGCTGCATGTCAATCTATGTGATCTCACTACGCCAAACAAGAAGAGGAAAAAACCCAACTATCACCGCTTTTCCCTGCACGCTGCCATTTCACGCTCGTCCTGCTCGCCAACAGAGAGCTAAATGGAGCGATTTGTGAGAGAAAACAGCTGAGTCCTCCCCCGCCGGCTTTGAGTCGGTGCAGGTGTGGAGAGGATGGGACAATTTCCTGCCTCTGGAATTTATTTTCTAATTAAGGATTATCAACAGTCCACTGCCTGCTGAGAGCCACAGTCTGGTTCGGGCAATCAGGAAAAACCTCTCTCCGCTTTATTCTAGTCTGACAATATCTCAGTGTCACGCTCTATTAAAATCTGGTTCGTCTCCAGGGATAGACAGATAGGTGTAGCTTACATCAGTCAACTTAAGACACTTGTAAACACAAGCCGCTCTGTGTGTTCTTCTGCTGCTGCGTCTGATTTGGGAGGAACGATGATGTTTAATTTAAGTGCGTAAAAAAAGTGGGAGTCAAAACAGCTCCGCGTCAGTTTCTTTGTTTTCTTGTTCAACTGCTTCAGGTTTATTCGAAACTTCCCTGTTATCGCCTCGCATCCACCCCGTCTCATTTGTGTACCCTCCGTCACCTCGTCACCTTTGTTCCCGTTTTTGTTTGAGTTCTTCACAGTTTCTGTGTTTGGCTGTCAGCGCTGTCGTTTTCCATAATAGGAATAAATATTATCAGAACGCCTTTGTCTACCACTGCGAGGCACATTTATATACACTGCAAATTGATACCACACGTAAGCTCCGATTCATTATTGAATCACATTTGGTGAAGAGGGAAGCACACTTATAGCAAAACACAATCTGCTTTTCTTTCTCTGTCGGCCGCTTCAAGACTGACTCGCAGGCGGCCGACCACCACTCTGCCAGAGACGTGTTCGCTTTAATTGCACTCTCAAAAGTCTTGTAAAACCTTCTCTTTCTGATAATGATTTCAGAACTGAGGCCTGCAGACACACACACACACACACACACACACACACACACACACACACACACACACACACACACACACACACACACACACACACACACACACACACACACACACACACACACAGAGCGAAAGTAAGAAAGTAACAGAACATACGTCATGATAAAAGACGAAGAAGCAGGGATGCTTTTAATTCTTTTTTTTAGAGCTATGTCTTATTTTTGATATCCTAGCATCCTTCCTGTTAGCCTACATTTAGACCTCCACTGTCAGGCAAACAGCAGCTGGTGCATGCACTGAACCGAGACTGAGAAGAATCAGCAGCCAGAGCAGTGTTTTTGTCCACCTAAAAAAGGGAAAAAAAAGAACATTCAACCTCCTTTCAGCTTCCCAGTAGCTCTTCAAAATACAAGTCTCTAATATATCTTTAACTGATAATACCGCCATTCTGTTTGTTATTTTCACATCAACTGTCGCGTCTCACACTGTCGAGTACAGCCACAAAACTCTACAAGCGTCCAGACGATGCAGTCACACTGGTCAAAAAGTTGACTGTGGAACGCGATACACTTTTCTCCCCCTACGCTCAATATCTTGGCTAAAAAGCGAAAAGCGAGGCAGCATCACAACCCGACTGATTTTCAGTGCAGTTCTTGTGTAATCTTCTTTAAGAATGGCTTCTTGACAGCCACGTTCCACTGAGACCATTCCTGATGAGGCTTCACTGATGCATCTCTCAGGCCTCTGCTGGATTTCTTTCCCCCCCCATTTCTTAATGATATGAGCTTCAAAGATATACAATAATGTCTTTGAAGCTGATATTAAGTTGAGCTTAAAACTGTGTAAATTTTGAACTGTTCTACAGTTTAAAGTGCAGGTACTAAATTGCTGTTATCTTAACCTGGGAGCTGACAAAGCCTTAAATTCCAGAGATAATCTTGAACATCATCTAGAAGTGGCATTAGCTAACTATTCCTACCTAATTGAGACCACTTAAAGTGGCATCATGAATAGCCACTTTGTCTTTTAAAGGGCTTATGTAAAGCAGACTGAAGTACAAACGTGATAAAGACAGGGAAACAGTCCGTCTTTTGAATCAATATCAGCTGACCCAGAGAGAGTCACAAAGGTACAAACGTCTTCCCTGTTATTAAAAGTAACACATAAACACTGTAGCACCACCAGGGTTCTGTGTGAATACATGCCCTTGTCCTGTTCTCTCTGAAAGGCCTTATCAACAACTGAGGCCACTCAAGGAATAAAAAAAAGATGGTTTTCATACGAGCCTGTGACCCAACCCTCTGTATGTGTGTCCTATTTTAAGGACAAGCCAGATAAAGAGGGTAACACATGCAGGGCGAAGCTGCACAATAACAAATGGAAATAATCCCTGCCTGCTCTGAGGCCACACCACATATTAAACTCCATACTGCGAGGTGATAATGACTCCGAATGCAACTCATGTGCTGTAATAGTACCTGCATGCAGGGAAAACAGTAGGGATGCCAAAGCTAATTAGTGCCTCCCCACAGAAAGTACTGTATGTGGCTACACCGAGACCAGCACACACCTGGGGCTTGCATGCATTTGTTATACTTTCCAAATGTCAGTGTTATTTTTTTCAGGACTATTTTAAATGCTTGAAGCCTGTAACAGAAAGGCAGAGGTTCTTCGGGGAGAAACAAGAACAAGATATCCACTTTTTAGTTAGATTGCTACAGTTTAACTGTAGTGTCTGTAGAGATAGTGTTTGTTTTGAGGTAGCGCCTGTTCCTTTCGCAAAAGACACCTGGGAGTCCAGTGACTGTGTGCAACAAGAGCACCTGATCTGGGATTGAATGGTTTAGATGCAGTTTTAAGTTTGATATTATATATGATGAATTAAGCCAGCGCTCATCCTCTGCACAGTACCATCCGTGCAGTGCAGCACGGCGGTGGCAGCATCATGTTGTTGGGTGTGTGTTTTTAAAATTCATTATGTCACCTGAGCACTCATGATCTTAGACTGAGCAGAAAGTTCTTCCATCAAGGCAATGACCCTCAACACACAGTCAAGACATTGACTAAGGGGCTTAGTGACTAGGGATGTTCTTACTAACTTCCTTGTTAGTCAGTCTAATTTTACATTTCTTTTTACTCAACAAATCATTGGGTAATTAACAATGACGGCACATGTGCAGCCTTTGACAGCTGTTAGATAACCCAATTTCATATTCAGCTTTTACACTTCCAGGCATTACCACAGTCAGATGGCACTGCATAATATCTTTGGGCCAACGGTTAACATAAACATAAAGTGGCCAAGTCACAGCTCTGGCTTGAACCTATCAAATATTTCAGGAAGTATAAATACTGTGCGAATACTGGCCCAACTTGACAAAGCTCTGGAAGGCGTGCAGAGAAGAATGGTAAAGATTCGCAAAAAGATTCGAGGTTATAACATATTATGTTTTATTATGTTTTATAAGTGGGGAAATGTTTATTCCAGCATTTTATATATATAGACAAAACCTCTGTATCAAACACTCAGAAGTGTTCTAGCTAGCTAATGCTAATCACATTTTCATGTATGCTTTTACTTTCTTTACCATCGTCATACGAAACATAAAAACAGTTTAAGTCTACTGGCTAATTTTTGTGTTTACTTCAACTTTGATTTGAATTTTAAAGATCTGCGACTCTTGAGAACTCTGAGAACATGTTTTATGACTGAGGTACAATATTCCTAAAAGTCAGCATCCTAATAATTTATGGGCATAAGGTGCTTTGGATAACCGTTACCGTCACTGTGACTCATAGCTTTCAGCACCTAACCTTACAAGTTCCCTTGCAGTTAGCACAATTTTATGTTTACCACCGTCCATCGGTGAACCTCAGTTATACTTGAAAACGTTTTTTCTTCAAACTGAGAAGGAAAGATGTTGCTTCTTATTCTGACACGAATGCATAGCAGCATTTCTTAAATTACTGACAAGATTTTGATACTTGAATCAGATTTAAATGAGGTGACCCGTTCTAACACTACATAAAGAACATTTAAGCAGATTAAAAGAGTCGTTAGACGATTGCATTCTCCAACTACCTCCATTGCAATCTGACATAAAAGGAGCAGCTGAAGGCACATCTGACAACTGACTAGAGGCCACATCTATGTACACACACACACACACACACACACACACACACACACACACACACACACACACACACACACACACACACACACACACACACATATATATAAATATATATATGCACACACAAATACACACACTCAAAATGCTCCCATTCATTTACATAACCCTAATCTGTCAGAGAGTACCCTCTGCCTTCCACCAGGGTTTCCTCCTCCTCCTCTCAGCTCATGTCTTTCTCTCTGAATCTGCTTCTCCTGTTCTCTTCTCTTTCCTCTCTCCTCATTTCCACCCTTCTCCTCCTCCACTCTGCATCGATCCGCCTCATTGGTTTGGTTTCTTATCAGTGGTGCTGCAAATGAACCACGTGCTCAATTTCAACTCAATCTCAAAAAAAGAAAAGGTTATTCGAGGCCACTGAGCCATACATTATATTTAGCAGGAATTACCGCTTATGCAAAACATTTTTAAAAATCTAGAATAATAACTGAAAAAACAAGAACAGCACTTGAGGATTGTCCATAAAACACGAAGCTGAGGCAAGCAACAGTATAACACACATGAAATATTACAGAATCTGGGCTACTCACTACATCTTAGCAGAGAAAAATTATATAACCACAGAAAGCTGTCCTGTACATTATTACTCATGTAGCGGGATGTCAGAAAAGGCGCTGGTGAATTATGAAATCGGTGAGGTCACCAGTGCGCGTACACTCTTTTTGCATTTGTGCTACATGTTCTGTCAGGAGCGAGACGGCTCCGGCAGTGAGAGGTTTGATGGACACGGCCTGTGCTGCTGTTAATGTGATGTTTAAGGCTCTGAGTGACGTGGAACTTTACTTGACCTTTGCTTTTGTAGGTTCGCGTCCATTACGCAAGTTCAAATATTGTGCTTCTTTCAGTGGAAATGAGGAAGTGAAATCAGGGATGTCAAAGTGATTTTACTTGGTTGGCCACATACAGCCTGTCTCAATACAAGAAACAGTTTTTGCACATGATAAAGAAGCTGCTAGAGTAGGGGTAAGACATCTGTCAGCGTGACTCTTTGGGCTTTAACTGCAAGAAATGAATGTGTAAGAAGGATCTGGCAGCTCATTGCCCAGACTGTCCTGTAATTATTACACAGATTTTGGTTAATCCAAAGAAAATGTCCCCTTTTTTTCTGTAGGCTTTTCTAAAAGAAAAACAAAACTAAAAAAACCAAAACACAGAAATTTCTTTGGTAGTTAGTGAAAAAACATCTGTCAGTTAATAATCTGTCACTTAATTACATTGATGTACCATGAATGGGCATGTGGGAAGTCTTTAGCAGAGGGAAAATCTTATGGGCTGGATTGGAGTCTTTGCTAGAATGATTCTGGCCCACAGGCCTTATGTTTGACAGCCCTGCTATAAAGCTTACAGGCAGGGACAGGTCAAAAGCTCAAACGACTCGGAAATAAAGGAGCTACTGAAGAAAAAAGTATTCTTTCTTCCTATCTCTATGTCTCCCACACGGCTGCTCGGGTGATTGGGGTCTCCTCGCAGTTTGGGGTGTGTTTCTGGGGTTTTCTGAACATGCTGTAGTGCTAGGTAGCACTGAAATGCCTTGAAAACAAAAGAAAAGCTGAATCCACCCACCTGTATGTGATATGTTTGTGTTGCCACTTCTGTCCCGTGAGGGCGTACCGTCGTTTCCTGACACTTAATCTGGACACACCCCCTATTTGGTCAGGAACCCCGCATCGGGGCTTCTTCATCCACCTGTGGAGAGAGGCGGGGAGGAAAAAAGTTATATCGGCAGCAGCACATTACCTCCCCCACCCTGACACAGTGATGTCACTGGCTCACAGGAGCCAACTCTGAGCCAGTGTCACACAGAACAGATGTGCAAAATAATTCAATATGATGTAATTTTTGAACATTTATATGTAAACGAAATGCAAAGATGACAACGTGTTGATAACAGAACACACGTACTTCATCGTAACACCCACACAGTGTAAAACTACATGTATTTAAATGTACAAAAAAAAGGTGCCTCACCTTATCGTGTTATCCCTACATTAATCGAGAGAAGCAGAAGGGGGGAAAAAGAAACAGGCACTGTTAGCTCATCACATTTCACTCTGTTTCAGCCCAGCGGTTGGATAGCTGTTAGTCTGCATTCACATAGCTGGCCACCACATCGCCACATCACAGTTCAGTGACCAATGTGAGCTCTTTTGCTGCGTGTGGCATGTATGGTATTTCGCTGTTGGTGCGCACAAATGTCAGCGAGCACTGTTTTAGTGATTTGCAGGTATAATGCGGCGAGGTTAAACCCGGGTAAATCCAGGGCTGCTTTAAAAACACAGATGATCTGTGTCCTCGTGCCACTGCCGCTCTCATACAGATGAATAATTTAAAAACATCTCTTTAAAGACTTATGAGAGCCCCAGGTGGGTTTTCACTCCACTACACTCCTGTGTGCAGACAAAATATAATATAACAATGAGTCTTTCCATTAAAAAGAAAGAAAATCCAAACCAACATGACCTGCTTGATTGCTTGTAGCTGCTGGGCTGAGGTTGGACTGTTCAAATGAGGACAAAGCCAACCAGAGTCGCAGCTCTTCTGTTTCTTCCACTGTCTATTAATACTAAAACATTGTGAAGTCTTTGATCTGACATCGGAGGTGTACTCTTGCAAAAACCCTCTTTGATCACATTAATAAGCCCCACTTAGTCTACGTTACGCCAACTTTGCGTCTGGCAAAACGACTCTGGTCGCCTTAAAAATGTAAGACGGGGCGAAAAGAAACACAAACAGCCTGTACCTCCATTTTTGAAAATGTCTAGTTCACTTGAACTGTGAGTCCTACAAAAAAGAAACACAAGCAACACAGTTCGCAGTGTGTTTTCCCTCCTCAAATTAATAAAACATCTACCTACAGTATGCCCGAGGCCCTCAGCGAATTTAGATTTTTAGTCTGAGACTGTTCATCAAATCATAAAAATCAATCTGAGATCCACATCTCTCTCTTTTTAAAAGCCACATGAGCAATTCAACATATCCCAAGTAATTACTTGTATTCAGGCGAATACAAAAAATGACCAAAGCAAACACCACGGTTTCTCTGTAGCTGTAATTTCACACTCAGCCGCTTCCTGTTGTATTCTTACCCGTGTTTTCTTATTTTGGGAATAAACCCATCGTGAACCTTGTGCATAATTCATACTGTGGTGTCTTTAAGGGTATTTTTAAAGGTGTGTGTGACTCACTCTATAGTGTTGCTGTCCAGCGTGCCTGTGACATTTAGGCCGTAGCGGCGCTGCATGGCAGCGATAGCAGACTGCATGACTCGGGCAGAACGCAGCACTGACATTCTGGGGTCTGCAGGAGGGAGGTAGCCATACCTCTGGAGCCATGCCTATAAACAAGGAAACAAGGAGGAAAAAGGTTAGACATCACTGTAAACTCCAAGGAATAATCTGCAAAGACTGATTTTTGGACAGGAGCTAAACATGATCTCAAAATCATAAATAGACATTTGAAGACAGGAGGCAGCTTAGCTTGAGTATAAAGTTTGAAAAGGTGGGGAAATATCCAGCTTGGCTCTTCCAACAGCTATAAAGCTCATTAACCGCCTCCGCTGTGGCAAGACACTTCACCCGCACCCTGTCCAGCTGCGCAGCGCAGAGCTGCTAGTGCTGAAGTGCGAGTCCAGAGTTCCTACAAGTAAATTTATGGTGTAGTTTGTTTTTTTTCCTGTGCATGAGAAGCATTTTAAGCAGAAAGCACACTCCATACGACCTAGAACAACATTTAAATGTCATCAAGATAAAACTCCGCATTAAGCTACACAGAGCAAAGATCAGCTAGTAACCGGTCTAAGGACACATCTGAAAAGACATTTGTAAAAGGGCATAAGTAGAGAGAGAGAGAAATCTCCATACCAGTCTATAGTGCAGAATGTCATCCGTTATCATGTCATTTTACTTGTCTGGAAAGGGCTTTGGTGTAATAAAGCTTTGAGTGTCCCTATAAAATCCAGCCAGAGGGAATCATTGCTCAGATCTTTGGACCAAGCAGGAGAAGCGGGAATCGGCCGGGCGTCCCCACAGAAGAGGCTTTAGGGATTTGGATAGTCTCAGCCTCTCTGTATACACTCAGTCCTCATCGTAAAAATGCCAAATGTGGGATTAGCTAACTGCTGCATATCGGAACACAAAGCCAACAGCAAAACGAGGGTTAAATTGTTTTGCTTGAAGAGCGGGGAAAGTGAAACAACACAACGTTGGCCCGGAATCTCAAATATCCAGTGAACTCAGAACTGCCGCGTGTTTGCCTCAGACCTTCTTATTTCTCTTTCAGCAACTCTGTGCTGTGAAACCTGAGCGCCGTTCTCGTGCACAGTGTTTTCAAGCTGCTTCAGGCCCGCTGCTCAGGATAGCATACACACTGAGAATGAAATTTACTAAACAGGGAGGAAAGCCCAGAGTGCGAGAGCGAGAGGAGAATGCAATAAAAAGCAAGAAATGCGAGTCTATAGCTTCGTTTACGGTGACTGCGCTCCACATCCAAGCAGTAACAATGAGCTCTTTTGAAACTTATTGTATATGCTGTTTGTAGCAGCGGTGCAAACAAGCTGATATGTATGACTGTTCAGAAGGTGAGAAGAACTGAACATGTCACTCAGCTAATGTGCAAATGAGGACACTAAATAAAAAAATCATGACACCGGGAGGATGCCCAGGTGCCTGAGCATTGTGGGTAAGTGTGGTGGCAACTGCACAAAGCAGATCCTAGCTGAGAATGTGAGTGATCTCATAAATAGTTCATGCAAACATGGGGATTCCTACTGCTAATTAACAAAGCATCTTATGAGCAGGAAGAACGAGCAAGATCATTGAAATACATTTCTTTTAAAGAACTACATAAAGCTTCTCCATTAGGTGATTGTGCAACTGAAGGGTGATTAGCCTAGCTTGACTTCAGATCCAGATAATGCCCATGTTTGTCCAGACTCTAGGGGTGGGCAATTAATTATCCCAAAGGGCCACATGAGAAATTGGGACTGCTGTGAGTGGCTGCACCAATAAATAATAATTAACTTATATTAGCTTATCAGTGTGGCCCTCCAAACAGTCCCACCTTTTGGGAAAATTAATGCCCACTCCAGTCCAAAGCAAGGGCGAAGCTAAAGGGTGGTGCATGCCAGTGTAACAGGGCAGCTACATCTCTTTAATATATGAGCAACTCTAACCCACATAATTTTCTTATAGAATAATAAAGTATGCTGATTATGATTCTGATATGTTTGTGGAGACAGGAGATCTGTACTGAACTTTCAGCCAATTTTTAAGTGATTTCTTTATTGTTTTTTCATTTCTAATGAGCTGGTTGGAGCCCTGCTGTATTTAACAATACATGTCCACCAGCCTGCCTAAAGCTCACTCTTTAACATTTTATATATAACCTGCTTTGTTTTAAGGCAGCTTGATCCTTTCAGGCAAAGCCAGACTTCTAAACCTGCTAGTCTTTATGCTAAGCTAAGCTAACTGCTGCCAACTTAATTACCAGCCTTACTATATATACACCATATTGTTTCTCGCAACACAGGATTAAGTTCTTTCATAAAAAGGTGACCTGGAAAAATAACTTTCTTTTCTTTCCACACAGCCAGTTATTCTGAATCCCAGACTTTTCCTTTAGTAATTTATGAGAATAAAGCTAAGAATTATATTGACAAAATATGTGGAAATTATGTTTTCTATTTAATTATTAAAGTAACTTCATACATTGTTAATTACACTTGAGATAAAGACACATTCTTTCAGTAAGATCAGAACTAGCCAGCAAAACAGCATTTCTAAACTTTCTACTTTCTCTACCCTGAAATTGTTTGATGAAAGGAAAATATTAACAGTGCCAATGACAAACCCAGTTACTAATATGTCTATATTACATTGGAATATAAATAACATTTAAAAAAGCGGCTTCTCATTGAAGTCTTAACTCTAGAATAAGCGAGACTTTCTCTCTGTAGTTTGTGTTGTGACTGGCACATCTACTGAGACCTTCATGAAGAGACTCAAACTCTGCATCAATGACTTACAGTATCAAACTCCACTCTCATCACTTTGGCAGATGCCAAAATGTTACACCTGTGTCATGATTCACACTTCCAAGTACCTGCCTGTAAACCCCAAACCTCTCTTTGTGTATTTTCTTTCTTCCCTTTCTTTACTGCACGCTTTGGTGCTTTTCGTGCCCATCCTGCAGCCGCACTCTCCTCGTCCCCCTCTCGCTGTGAGTGGGTGGGTGATAACATTACAATGTGTGTCAGATTTACTAGATTCAACTTTAGTTAAAATAAATGAATAAATAAATCTGCAAATCTGACTACACATCAAGCCACTTGTTACAGTTACTCCATTGCGTTTCCCAGCAGACTTCACAAGTACCAAACACTGTAAGATCTTCTCTTCTCTTCTCTTTCTATGCCCACATCTTCTCCACCTCATGGCACTCTCTTTTCCTTCCAATGTCTGCTTTAATTCTTCTTGTCCTGTAATCATCTCTATGCCTCCCTCTCATCTCCTCTTTTTTTTTTCCCTTTGGTAACCAAACTTTGGCTCTGTCCTATAACCACTGCCCTAGTGCTTTCAGAGGGAAAAGGGAGAGAGGAAAGGGAAAAAATAGACGATACAGATGAAAAGCACACAAGTTCAGACGTGGCACTGCATATTTGTAGCAGAACGCTTTTTCTTTTTCTTCTGCAGTTCTAAGAGACTACTGTAAAACCTGATTTCATCAGCAGAGAGATATTTTAATTCGACGCCAGCTTCAATTGGCTGGATGGGTTTTGAAAAAGTTTGGGCATATATTTCCTCCTGAGATAAAAAGAGGCTAGGGAGGCCAGTGTATTCGTTTTCCCAGAGGAAATATTTACTTCTGAAACTGAGATGTTCATGAACTTAAAGAAACTGTCAATTTGTGACCAACACTTGGTGTGCGGATGTCATCGATGTTTACAGAGCTACGTGACGATTATGTAAATTAAAGGCTGCAAAGAAAACTCGCTTTTTTTTTGGGATGCAAGAACTAAGTGATGTGTTTGTGCTTTGAGTTATTGCGGCTGTCGCTGTCTACCACTCAAACATTGAGGGGATATTGGATGGTGCCAGTTCGAGCGCGCAGGAGGGGTGAAGGGTTGTTCGACGTCCCATATGAGAATGAAACATGGTGGCAGGATGTGGAGGGTGTAGCTGTCATACCGGTTCTTTATGTACACCACCGTGGGGAAACAGCACGACAGCACAAAAGGATGAATATAGCAGCAGAGGGCGGCCAGTAATTCCAATGAAAATTTCCGCATTGACAGCAAAAACAGTCAGCTGAGTCATTTCGGTCATTGTGTCTCTGCTACTGCAACGTTTGGCAGAATAACCAAAATAAGGGCTATTGGTTCATGTCCACTTCCTCTAATCTCTGGACATCCGCTTCAAAACGCAGCCTCACTTCTTTTTAGAACTTATACTCTTGATACGTCGCTTTGACATCACCAGGATGGTTTTCATAGAGTCTCATTCATTAAGCTAAAAACACTCCAAACTGTGTTTGTTGTAGTTTTTTAAAAAAAAAGCTCAGATTACTTCAAAGCTTTTCCTCAAACCGCCGCTTTTGCTCGCATTTCCTCGTGTCGTCGTTCACGCGGAAAACCAGAAACTTCCACAGTCAAACAAAAAAAGTTGCGACAGTTGCAGTTTCAGGACCAAAATCCACACGCTGCAACGCAGGAATCAAAGAGAAGCACGAGCTCAAGGCTCACATTTATTAAAACTGCACATGTTCAAAGATTCAATCCAAGGCTTTGATCTTTAATTCCGTCATCGTGCCAAACTTTATGTGACTCCGTTGGGAGAGAGGTTAAAGATGGAGGAAGCACAAGTATAAATTATTTCCAGTATTTCAAATATTGCAGAATTTGAAGCTATAATAAACCGTGAGTATTATGTCCATTCGTTCATTCAGAGTTGACTTTTACAACCTTCACGATGGAGATCTTATAATCAGAGAGAGAAAAAACTGAAGATCTAAAGACGTGTTCTGCTGAATCAGTGCCGAGCACTTTACTTTTTCTACATTTCACTCTCCCATCTGTCCTTATCTCTTTCTGTTTTCTTTCATTATCCTCCCTCTCTGCTGCTGCCCACTTCTCATCCTCATCGATTTACTCTTTCCCTTTGTGATCTATGGTTCCCGGGGTTCTGCCGATGCAAGGGTTCCTGAGAGCAGGAGGCTCCACTTCGACAGCATCCTTTATTCAATAAGACAGAAATTCTTCCCCGTCCTGCTCTCTGCAAAATGGATAACGAGGGAGCTTGTGAACGTAGATGGTTTGGTTCAATAAAGTTGCAATTTGGATTTCTTGTCAGTGTAATAACAGGGACACAGAACAGTAACCGTACTTTCTGTAGTCACAGGGATTGCAGATAGAAATAGAGCCCAGGACAAATGAGCAGGAGATGGTAAAACCATGAACACATCAGTAATTCAGCTCCCAGATCAAAGCATCAACACTTTTTACTTCATACGCTTTTAGTGTTTGCAAAGGGAGCTCAAGAAAGGGCAGCTACAAAGAATCCAAAGAAATATTTGGAGCACTGATGGAACAGTTCTGAATTGTGATAAATACACCTTTCAACTTGGATTTTTTTGTTATTTTTTGCACAAAGCAAGATATCTTTTACGACTAAAAATGTCCAAATAGCTAATAAAAAGAAAAGGAGCCCAGTTCCCCTAGAGGTCTGTTGTTGCCGTCTCCAAAAGAGAGTAAATGGTAAATGGATTGATTCTTATATAGAGCTTTCCTACTCTCCAACATGCCACACTCACCCATTCACACAAGCACTTTCTTCTATGCTTTAAGTGCTTTCTATCTGCCATTCACACACATTCACATCCAATGGATGCATCGGTTAGAAACTTGGGGTTAGTAACTTCCCAGGCATGCAGACTTGGGGAGCCAGGAATCAGACCACCAACTTTCCGATCAGGAGCTGACATGCCCTACCTTCTGAGCTCAGGAGTAGGGCTGGGTATCGTCACTGATTTCTAGAATCAATTCGATTCAGATTCACGAGATCCTGAATCGATTCGATCCACGATTCGATTTGATTCAATTCGATTTGAATCTGGGAAATTTTGCCTCAGACAGTCAGAAATATTATAATTCAGATCAGGACATTTACATATTTTTGTATCTATAAAAAGGAAGCTGACACTTTCGAGACTTTATCAAAGGTGTGAGCATCACAGCAGATGCCTTTGTGTCAAAGTAGCTGAAGATAAATCACAGAAAAACATGAAGGTGATTTTCCTGGCCTGGAATTTTATAAAAATATTCTGCAGTACATCAAAAACGAAAGAAAACCATTAATCAACTTATGAACATTACCTCTGAAGTTACAGAGGTTTTATTAGAGACACGGCTAAGCGTTTTGCATTTTGTATAATTTTAAAAAGTTTAAATTTGTTCAGAAGTTTATTGAACGGCAGAAATTAGGTTTTCATTTCGGAAGTAAGTAAAAGGAAAAAAAAAACATTGGCCGACAGCGCTGTAAACAACGGTAGTCTTGTGCGTAACAAGCAAGCGAATAATGCAGAAAACATATTTCGGGGATAGACGGGAAACTGTTCTTGAAGTACACTGAGAAAGAGAGAGAGAGCTGTGCATGAAGTGTGATTTTATTGTGGTGGAAGCAAAACAGCAAAAGTAAGAGGGAGTCCATGACAATGTTTATGTGAAGCTTAGTTTGGATCTTCTTTTGCTGCTGGTTCGGTCAATATTGTTTGGAGAGAGATCAAACTAACAGTTTTAGAATCAGCGCAAAGGGGGCGTAAACACAAAGTCAATTCTCATATTAGATCCCTATGTTAAAATGTCTTAAACTAAACTGTTTAAAGTGGTGTGTACAGCTAATTACCACCTCTATTACAACTCTGTGCTAATCAGCTAATTTAGGTTATTGGACTGGACCTCGTGACTGATCAGAGTCAAGTTTATCCTGGCAAAAGATGATACTTTTAGCAAACAAGCCACTTATGGCTGCTCCCCTGAACAAGGGGACACCGTCACGGCTAGCTCGGCATGTTTGATTTGGCAGCTTTAAGGTGCCAATGTACCGGTATGTACAATGTAAAACCGGCACGATCGTACACTCGTGCCCCAGCTGTGACAGCTCCAAGTTACAAAGCTCAAGAGGTGCACTGTGGTGATAATTTCACAGTTTTCACCACAAACTAACTGGAATTAATCATCATACCTGGTCGATCAATTTGAGCACTCACTCCAAACCAGCCAAGCATTGTTCTTTAAGTACTGAGCGTAGGGCTGCACGATTTTGCATAAAATGAGAATCACGATTTTTTGGCTTAGAATTGAGATCACGATTCTCTCACGATTTTCTTTTCCAGTATAAATATTTATTGCACTTATTAACTGCACATCAACTTCGTAACAGTTGAAACTAAACATAAAAACAATAAATAAACATAAAAACAACAAATGTCTCACATTTTGTTGTTGCCGCAAAATGTTGAACTGCTTGAAATTCCGTCTCCATCGTTGCTCGACACTGCGTGTATAGAGCAGGTAGCGCAACAATAGAAAAATAGTTGCGGGACGGCACTGTGTAGCGTTTGTCTAGGGTATTGATCATTTTCCTAAATCCTTCATTTTGCAGTGTTGATGGGAGCCATATCTTTAGTCAGGTGATAAGTGATAGCCTCCGTAATTTCTTTGTGCCTGCGGAAGTTCGACGTGCATAGGGAAGCGCTGTATAAGGTTCCCGTTATTGATGTTTGGGTGGTTGACCGGACGGATTTTCTCCTGTCACTTTCTCGTCATCCCTGACGTGCTCTCCGTTGTTTTTTTCCCTGCCAATTTTAGCAGCCAGCTTCTTTATCACGTGGTATAAGGCTCCGCCCTTGTCATTTGTGAGCGCTTGTTTTCATGCAGATTACGTCCCAGATCAAAATGTGGTACAATTGTCATCGTCTTTTTTCTTTCTTTTTTTAAAATCGTTGTCATTTGGAAATGAGATCGGACATAAGTATGAATTGAGATCGCGATTTTCTAACGATTAATCGTGCCGCTCTAACTGAGCGCACCCTGAAAGCAGAAGGCAGCAAAAGCGCTATAATGAGGTTAAACTTCTTCACAAATCAAGTCCCTCTTGAAGTGGAAGGATAAGGAGTCAACCAGCAGTGCCCTGACAGAGGCTAAAATCTCTGAAATGCATCAGTGTCTATTTTTGGGTTCTCCACACTTGATTTCACTTTACTTTGAAGTAGATTTCTCTCATGCTTCAGATGTGAGAAGAACCTGGCCTCCCCTAACCTGCCTGCACACTTCTTCACGGTAAGTGCATTTCTTTTTCACCCTTGTCACATTATGAGGAAAAGAAATCCACACACACACACACACACACACATCTCACGGTTTCAAATTTCCATCCTCAAAGTTGCCCTAAAAAGCCTCTTCTGTCCCATTTTACACCTTTACCTGTTTCTCTACGCCTCTCATTCAACTACTTTCAACTACACTTTTCAGTTAGAGAATTGTCTCAAACAGAGACTAAAACTTGTATTATCATTAGTAAAGCCATCTCAGGTGAATTTGGGCAGCATTCAGGAGAGGCTCAGACATCCAGATGTTCGACACGAGTGCTGAACTGAGGTGAACTTCGTCTCATCAGACCACCTTCCAACGAGCTGACTTGGCCTGTGACTTAACGAGCAGAAGGCGGGCTAATTAGCCGATGGGTGCCATCAAAAGGCCACCTTGTAAGGCGACGGGATCACTCCATTATGGATGAGATGTGGCTCAGGAAGCCCGGTCGTCATGGCAACACACCGCCATCACACAGCAGCTGCTGATGTTGGCATTTGTGACTGATCAACTGATAGGGGCTTGGTCCCCTCAGGTTACAGAGACGGCATGTGACCTATGTTGGAGACCACATTTGCATTAGCTGTTCACTGTGAGCTTCAGTCAGAGGATGAGGGCTGTAGAATAGCTACAGTTAGTGTGCAATACAATTGTTTTTGTTGTTGTTGATTTTGTCTCATGAACAATTTACAGATATGGCCCACGTGGATTTCATGGTATTCTAACTTTCTGTAGGTTTTTCTGCTTCTCAACCTTAGTCCCTGTGATAAAGGGACAGCAACATTTTCTCAGCCTGTCTGCAAATCTCTGAATTACACTCCTACTTGGAGCAGGCTTGTAACAGACCCTCAGCGAACGCCAGAGAGTTTGTTTACAAGCTTGTGAGAAATTTCACAGGCATGATGGAACAGAAGAGATCAACTGTTCATCATATTTTAATTGAGCTTTGTCAGGCTGAGTGCACATGCTGTTGCTGGAGATTTATAAGAAATGATATTCTATTATATACAGACAGTGATAGAGCCAGAATATGTTAATCGAAGCAAGAAAGTGCTGAGCATTTCTTACAATGCGGTGGGACATCACTTATATTAATTTTATCTTTTTTTCTGTAGGCTAAGTAACGCATTTCCTTGGTCACTTACTTTTACTATTTGGTGATACAAGCATGACATCCATCTAGAACATACCACGAAGAAACATTTAGTAATTTTATTTTATGATCAGTAGCTGTGAAAATGTTGTTATTAAGCATTAATAAAGTGCACAAGCGCATTAGAATTTAGCTGAGTGATTGTGCTCATCAAGTGTGTCCACATGGGAGTGAGAGTTGCAGAGAAATGGTTACTAAAAGTTACTCGTGGAAAACAGCTGTTACTGGATATAACTACTGTTCTCTGATTATGTGTTTAGCCTTCATTACACAGGCCTAGAGACCGGTCTGCACCCTCCTGCCAATGGAGAATATCTACCTCCAGAGTAAAGTTGTGCCTCAGATCTCTGAGGCACAACTTTACTCTGGAGGTCAACACATCAACACAATCAACACATTTCAAAAAGTGCAACTTTTACTTTGAAGACAAGTGGTCTCGGTTTCCAGTTTGGGGTTATAGTTTTCAGTCTGCAGTCTTCTATGCAAAGAAATGGCAATCGTAGCCACCTGCTAACAGTCAAAGAAACTGTAAGGAGAATTTAGGTATTACACCCAATATCGCTTTGCCACTAATTTCCTGCTAGCGGCTGGCAGCAACCTTCACCAACCACTTGTCAATCAGTCACAGAATGCACTTTTTTTTTCCTAGCGACAGGTGGTTACCATAGCATTGCTGACCAATCTCTAGGCCTGCATAATCGAGGCTCTAGCAGTCAAATTCACAGCAGCTGCCATGAACCATTTGCAACTAGTGAGAGAATATTCATTTTTCTCTTGTTGCAACCAGTGGTCGTCAGCTAGTCTCCAACCAGTCTGTGTGAACAGAACTTAAAAGCCTTCACCTCTGTCTGGCCCATGGATAGACACAGAGTATGCCTCAGCTTGAAGATACTTTTTAAAATGTGGTAGTGCTATTTTTAAATTAGATTTTATAATTAAACAATTTTTCTGGTGGCTGAACTAGTCTTTAATTATTCAGGAGGTCCACATGTCGAAACTGTGATCAAACTGAGATCTAGCTGTCAAGAAATGGCCAACCCGCCTTTTCACAAATAGGTAGCTGCATTAGCAGAATGGAACTCTGTGTGTCAGTTAAATTGTTGCCGAGACAGAAATACAACCTGTTAAAGGGCAGCACCTGTCAGTTGTGGCCTCAGACACTGAAAGCCCTTCTATTTTCTATTCTGCTCGTCTAATGTGAATGATTTACACCCCGGCATGCTGACAGAATACAATTAGCTCCCTGCTAGGACAGAAAAACAGTATTGGAAGACCTTGCCCAGAGCCTTTTCTACACTACAAATAACACGCTGACCAATTACTCTACACTTTAAAAAGGAGAATGAATGTACTTTTTTAAAAATGATTTCAGCTGCAACTGTTAAGAAAGCCTGTGCCCAAGCATTACTGTTGAGCACATCCAGCCACTTGATTCATTAATAAACATTTAGCAGAGTAGAGACATTACATCAAAATGTCCTGTGAGTATACCCAGTGATGATGGTATGAAGTGGCTCAATCTGTGCTGCAAGTTGGAGCAGAGCTGCTAGAAGTGATCATCTCTCAGCACAGGTGACTTGTGGGAACAAGATCCCAGCCTTCTGGGGAAGCCTGCCACCTCTGACCGCCCTGAATTATTCATCGGTTACATGCCGGACCACTGCGAGTATGCCAGGGTCGTCAAGGCAACCGCAGCCTTTTCCTGCCCACACAAATAACCACATACCCACATGATTCAAAGTGCCGTACTGAAATTCATACTGTAAAATTTAAACGAGGGAAAAAAGAATCAACCTGACTTTTAATGAAACCAAAACCATCGTCTGCACCTCATGACCCCAATGCGATGCGATGACTGCAGAGGCTTAGCAGGGCGCTGCAGCACATTTAGCCCCTAGTGCCTACACACACACGCACACAAACACACAATGGCTTTATGCATGCCATGTCCACCCTCTCAGTGGCCCCATTAGGATGAAATGTCACAAAAATGTCATGGAAAAATGTCAGAGTCTGATCATACATACTGATCAGAACAGCGGGCTTTAAGTGGATAATCTTTTGGGAGCTTGTCAAAGTATTTTAATGACTTAAGATAATGAAAAATGACAGCAAGAAACATCAAGATTATGGCATGTGACAGGAGCTGCAGTATGACATCAATCCTAAAAGACAAAAACCTCCATGAGGCTGTTTGATATTCAGGTTTCAAAGTACATTAATTTCTGCGATGAAGCCCAATCGCTAATTTAAACACAGTGAAATGTGATTACATGCACGCAGGAACAGATTGAAACAGTTGTCATGACTCACAAAACTATGCGTACGTTTATATGTACACACACACCCCAACACACCCCTGAGCGTTTGTCAAAAGCCTAATTGACAGACTTACACGTGATGCCCCATTGGCATCATCTAATGTTGCTGTTGTTAGTGACATTAAAGATTTAACAGCTCAGTAAGCTGTGACCAAAGACGTGTCTTAGAAAGAAGGAGACTGACATGCAGGGAAAAATTCTGAACAAAATATAATAACAAGTGGCTGCTCAGAGAAAGTCAGGTGTGCGTGCGTGTGTGTGTGTGTCTGCTTGTGTACGTGTGCATGATTATGAATCATTTACGTCTGTGCAGGTGTTGTTGTATTTCTCCAGGATTGGGTGAACAGACTGACACAGACACCCCAGTGGCTCACAAATCTGCTCTCTTACCAAAGCCAAATGACGTCAAGAAATGGTGTGTGTGTGTGTGTGTGTGTGTGTGTGTGTGTGTGTGTGTGTGTGTGTGTGTGTGTGTGTGTGTGTGTGTGTGTGTAATCCATATGATTCCTCAGTGAGAAACGAGGGCGAAGCGCACCAATATAAATACACTCATAAATATGCCTGCATGCACTCAGACACAGGAGGTGAGCTCATGCACACTAAGTGTACTGTATGTAGGAGGAAAATACAGCTGCAGGGAAACAAAAGCAACAATTTAATATTGACTTTGTTAAAGATAAATTGTTAAGGAATAGCCAGCCCAGTCACTGATGGAACACGAAGCCTGTGCCGCAAAAGGACGTGATGCATTTTCAATTGGGGGCTATTTTGGAGAACTGTGTAGTTAAGTTGTTAATATCAGTGCTGATAACCACCGTGGCGCAGGGAAAGTATAGAAACATTCAGTCTTCATTAACTGTAAATTCAAGGAAAAACACACCAAAGTACTAAGCACACTGTTTGAGTGCCAAGCAATTTCTGGGAAATAAAAAAAGAAAAAAAAAAAGAAAAAAAAAAAAAAAAACACACAGTGAACGATTATCACCAAAAATAGCAAATGAGGTCTGTTAACACTGTTTTCTAGTGTATGGTGTTATATTAAAACATAAATTCTCTCTATGACCTGCAGGACACACAGGCACATGGTGTGTCATCCACACACGTTCGCATCAATTGTTTTCCATTATTCAGATGCCACTCAGGGGCTGAGCATGCCAACTGGTAACATGAGCTGAGATGTGGGGATGAAGCTCTCCCATTCCTCACACAGTGACAACAGCACTGAGTAGTTTGCACTGGGCAGCACTTGAGCTTGGCTTTAGCCCAGTGCTGAAAGCAGCTACACTGCCTACATAGCTATGTAAAGAATATAACACAGTAATAGTTTATTTAATTATTGTAAACTTACTCAAGGGATAGTTTGTCAAGCATGATTTTGTTGCCACAGTTGGATGAGAACTTCTCATCCCATTCTTGTTTTGTGACCATTTAAAAATTACGCTAAATACAGAAGACAATAAGCTTTGATTAGCATAATGCCTAGCCCAGACTGCACAACATTTTTGCCCTTTATAATTAGGGGGGGGGATGTGTATCTGAAAATCTTTCCTTTCTGTGACCTTCTGTGCGCGCTGTCTTTGAGGACACGTGCGATGGTCATCAGGAAGGAGACTCTAGCTAGAGATTTGCAGAAAACAAAGTGACACTGGATGTGCTCAATTTCAGCTCCAACACCAATGCCAATCACCACATCGGTCAGTTCAGTCACAGACTTGAAGGAACTGCCATCGAAGACTCTGAAAACTTGTAAGAAGCTACTTCCTCTGATTGCAGCTCTGACTTTCAGTTGCTGTGACACACTATGAAATACAAAATGATCAAGTTGCACTTTCATTCCTGATGCAAAGCAACACCCTACTTTGTTTGTTGCAGGTCATAATCAGGCTCAATTCATGTAGTCTGACCTGAATTTGAAGCTGATTCAGAACAGCCATGTAGTTAAATGTTAAACTAGCAAGTTGGTATTAAAAAAAATTTAATCACTGCATAGGTATAACTAGAGCTGGGCGATAGAACGATAACGATATGTATCGCGATATAACTTTTTCTCCATAGAAAAATTAAACTATCGCGATAGACCTCGCCGCTCTTGTCCACTTAAAAAAAAAAAAGAACAGCCAATCCAAATTACGTAGCGCAGAGCCGAACCAATCACAGCCGCAGCGTCACGTCACGTGACTTGTTACGTACAGCACAAGTGCCAAGCCGCACATGTGTATTTGTTTGGGAAGCAGCCAGCCACCGTACCGCCCGGGTAATGGAGGAAATGAGTGCGCCGACTAGAAAAATCAACCGAGCGTGACCGAAGAGAAAACTGATGATGGTTCCAATGCCGGAGAGATTGTCGAACGGAAGAGCCATAGAAGTTCCGTAGTGTGAAGGTATTTCGGCTATTTCAAGTCTGACAAAAAACAGAGTAGCGTGCACTGTAAATTGTGCCGAAAGCAAGTCTGGAAATACAATAAACTGGTGCATGCGCTACGTCCACACGTACCCGGGTATTTTTGAAAACGCAGATTTTTCTATGCGTTTGCACCTTTCGTCCACACGTAAACGGCGTTTTTGGTCACTGAAAACGAAGATTTTTGAAAACTCAGTTTTTGCATTTACGTGTGGACCAGAAAAACGGAGAAAACGCAGCGTCAAAGGTGTGCGCATTTTTTGACGTCACACTGTGCGCCACGTTATTGTTTCGGTGAAATGAATTTCTACAATACTGTTACTGTTAATTCTACTCTCTGCAGTGTTTAAATGCTTACATATACACACAGTTACTGTCCCTCCACACATACGACTCTGTTCTGCTTCTATGCCCCAGCTTTGTTTACTTTTTCCCACGGTTAGGAATCTAGCGCCACCTGCTGCTTTGGCATGTTCATAGCAGCGTTTTCCTTCATTTCTCCCTTTATGTGTGGACGGGATTATTTTTTAAAACGGAAACGGAAAATCTCCGTTTTCAAAAATACCCGTGTACGTGTGGACGTAGCCTCAGTCTCTGACTGGAAGCGCTAATTCGTCATTCGGCTTTTGTCAGACTAAAGTAACTGTTAAAACTGTTTGAAAAGCTAAGCTATACAACAAGGAGAGATTGAGAATTTCCTTTTAGTTCTCAGTTTATTTGATATTGACAAAAGTAAGTCAATTTTGTCTGTTCTTCTGTAAAACGAACTAAGATTTATTTTTAGAATTAATATTTTGTTTCTAAGTGGAATTGACAATTTAGTCGTCTGTTTCGTTTGTTCTATTTTGAAACTTAAACGCTTTAGCGGCTGCCTTTTGTGTAGTTTGCAATATTTGCCTTTATTTATCTGAAAAAGTCTCATGTTCCTTAAGTACATCTACCCTGTTGAACTTATTATGGGAAATAAATATTTAAATAAAAACAAGCTGCTGATTATTTCACATTTTACTTGTGAGCAACGGCACATTTAAATCTTACAAATATAGTTATTTGGCTTATATCGTGATAGATATCGTTATCGCCTGAAATGAAAAAAACATATCGTAATATGAAAAAATCTTATATCGCCCAGCTCTAGGTATAACAATACATTCCAGTTCAAGTTTGTAGGATAATTAATATACATGTAAATACAGATGTTTATTGATGCTGATTGATGCATTTATAGTTTTGGACAGAACAAAGCAAGCCATCTTCATTTTTCAATTATGCTAAGCTAACAAGTGTTTATATTTGTTACAAAGATGTAAAGTGTATGCTTCTGTTTTACACTTATGGCCGGTCCATTACTGTGCAACAAAAGATCAAAGTTCGGTTCTGCCTTATGATTGATGATGATCGGCTCTTTCACGATTCCTCACTAACAGGTGAGCAAACAGAGCGAGCTGACAGAACTCTTGGTTGGAGTTAATAATCACAGCCGACAGTCAGCAGAGTCTAGCCAAACCACCTTTTATTAATTCATTCATCCATCTGAGAAAGGATGTGTTAACAGATGGGAGTACAACTTTGCGCTGTCTTTGTTTTACAGTAGATTATCTTTGACTAAGCAACTTGTCTTTGTCTCTAGTTGCACAGTGGCATGATTCAAACACTTCAAACACTCAGAGCGCAGCTCTGCACCTGATGCCTCCCAGTGAAACACTGAGTGTAACCAAGGCAGCGTGACGCTCACGAGGCTTTAGTGGGTGCACATCGGTGTTGTTGTGCTCCAAGAGAATCTCAAATGTAAATCACAGATCACAGAAATACCTGCAAGCAATACAATTAACATTTTGAGTGATTCGGCCATCTTTGGACACAGATGGAAATGTATATGGTCATGTTTTTATAACATAATAACATATTTATATTCATATAAACATATTCAAAGTATTCAAATTCCAGAGGAAAAACAAACACTTAGGAAATGTTTCAGACACACTTTTCTCTTAAAGTTGTTCCAGTGTTTCGGCAAAATTCTGCTTTTCTTCCTGTAACTGACAGGACACATAATCATCTTTGTAAGGCTTCTCCAGTGGAAACTTATGTTATGTACATAATAAATGAGTGACTATTTGTAGTGCTCCATATTACAGCTTTATTGTACAGTATAATTCAACTGAAAATGTACTGTGAAACTAAACAGATTATTAATCTCACAGTGGTTAAATAACAAAAATATGTAGATTAGCAAAGAAAATTAGGAATCAACACATGCTACACTGGCAAACTTCTGGCTTCAACGTTAGCATTAGCATTATAAGGAACCCAGACAAAGTCCTTTTAGATACTGCACTTTGTGTCATGGATATATCTTCCAGCATACCATGTTAAAGTTGGCTCAGGGGCTTGCATGCCATGTTGCTAACATTAGGGATGCAACGATACCAATTTTTTCAAACCAATACGATACCGATACTTGGATCTGAGTACTTGCCAATACAGAGTACAAAAACCGATACTTCTACCACACACACACACACACACACACAAATGCAATGAATTGGAAGACAGGTTTTATTTTATTCTCTGCCGATAAATAATATATTAATAAAAATGACCACAAAAAAATTTCAAGTGAAAAATAAGCACTTCTGTTAAATTATTGCAGAGTCTCCAAATTGAAATTTAACAAAATATCACTGAACTATTGGCACTGTCTCGAGCTTTCGGAATAATAAATAAACACTTCTGTTTGGAATAAAATAAATACAAATTAGGTTTGAGAATAAAATAAACTTTAAAGTTGTTGCAGAGTGTCCATATTGTAAACAAACAAACAAAATAACGAAAGTATTTGGCATTGACGAACTCCCCATCTGCCCGTGGATCATCAGTCCACTCTGCCGTTAAACCGAGGACTGACATCGCGCACACACTGCTTGTCTTTACCTCTTTAGAAAGTTTTGGCACCATTATCTCCCTGATGTGTGGGCGGCTGGGAATTTCATATCGCAGCTCGGGTATGCTG